>NW_027279494.1:0-198391 GCF_046629955.1 Centroberyx affinis
CACACTTGTTTGTGCGACAGCTGCGTTTCAGGACCAGAAAAGACATTAGTTTTGGATTTGACATGGTCTGGATGTTCAGATGTTCAAAGTCTGCAGCATTTCATTTATTTTGCAACGTAAAAGCCATTTCCTGCCTTTCTGCCATATTATCTCCCAAGCATACGCCAGCAGTTTGAAATGTTGGGTTTTGTGTGACGGGACACTGCTGTGATTTCATGTTTGTCCTCAAGGCACCTCAGTGTGAGGTTTCTGCTGATAGTAATGGTTCTGTGCTCTCAGCATGTTTATCAAGAACTGTTTGTGTGAACAGTGAGTGAAGGAAGGAAGGGATGAATGCGTCGAACATTGCTTTATCATGCTAATGCTAGCACGCCTCCTGGGGAGTAGCTCCAGGTTTTTGTAATCCACTGTTATTCTGTCTGGTGGCTGACAGCAGGCAAAACAAAACTTAAGGTGCCAAACCCAAACAAACAAATAATGTTTGATATATTCATTCACTGCCTCTTTTTTGCAGTGATGGATTGTACCTCTCAGCAAGTAGTGGGAGTCAGCAATAGTGTGTGTGTGGAATGGGAGTTCCACACTGGGAGTCAGCAATAGTGTGTGTGTGGAGTGGAATGGATTGGAAGAGACTGGAGGTGACGCAGACAGTGGATGTGGATGTGAAAGTTAACAGTGTTTTTCCTGTTAGTACAAAGCAGCTGCAGTGTTTAGAACCCTAATAATAACAATGATAATAAATATTATTAATAATAATAACATTAATATGAATACTAATATTACCTCTTACCAGCCACCAGAGTTTCAGTATCATAGCCTACTGTTCCAGTCCCTCTTGGACTCAAACATTCTTACACATGCCCAATATGTACTAAATAGACCAAATCTGAGTTTGTAAGTTGATAAGTAAGTGATCAGCTAAGTGTGAGTCATTAAGGAACCAGTTAGGTTGGCAGATTGGCTGCAATTTCTGAGGGTGGAATGAGCTATATGTGTCCTCTTGCTTCATCTAGCCAAAACCCAGTTTAAGTGTCATTATGTGGATATGTAACAACAATCAGCTCCTAAACACAGGAAAGGATGCAAAACAAATGTTGTGTTTGCAAATAGGCCTGCTGTCCATGGCAATTAGCTAATGTTACCATAAAATGCAACATGGCTAGTAGTTTAGCCAAGCTGAGCAAGTGTCATATCAGCAAGCATGACAGCTGGACAGCTGCAAAGAGACAGTTCCAAAGATATACTCAGAGACATAGCTATGATAATGTTGCCATTTTAAGATACTACTGTTACTGTATTGTTGCTGTCAGCTAGCAATGCTAACATAAAGACTTGCAAAACTTGCTAAATGTAACGTTACAGTATCTGTGCAAAGATGAAGGTAAAACTATAGCACCGAGATAGTAAGGCTCAGGAATTAATTGAATGCACTTGGAAAAAACAATGACAAATCATAGAACAAAGTGAAATGTAATTTCAGCTTCTCATAGGCAGAAACCTTGAAACCACACCAGGTTTGCGTGTGCATCTCCCACTGTTTCCAAACAAGAAACCCATCTATATGTCACCTGTATGAAATCCTGTTTTGGATTTGTTTGCTAGTAGCACTTTGTAAGTTTGTGCTTAATAACTATTATGTGCGCAAGCTTCTCCAGTCTTCCAGATTGAATTTGTGTTAAGAGCCAAATCAATTTCCAAAGTGAGTCATGATGTAGAGTCTAAAATCACATCTCTTCTTTTGTCCTAACCTGTTTTTTGTGTAGAACTGGGTCACAGCTTCATGGCCAAGGTAAAATCTGGTCCCGGAGCAAAAGCACTGACTGAAAAGCACTACTGAGATCACAAACAGAGGATTTGATTGAGTTGGATTTGGTGCAGCAACAGAGTGTGTTTGCTGAATGGTTAGTAGTCACCTTGAGAGACAAATGACTAATGGTAGGAGCCGAGGTGTGTGTGAGCATATGCCCATGCACGTGTCCGTATGCCGTCCAATTTGTTTGTGTGTACGTCTGTAGGAGTATCTTCATGTGATGTTTCTGCTGGCCTTGACTGCGTACACGCAAGGCTTTGATGCAGAGTGAGTCACTCTATGAATAGCACTTGCAGCAGCAATGGAATCTGTGGAGCCTTGGCATTGCCTCTCCTGTCACAATCTGGAGGAGATAGAGAGCTGCAGAGAAACCTTTTAACTCTCACCAAGAGCTGGATCAAGCTGCATGTGTTTCTTGGCTAAAGCATCAAGAGAGCCAGCATGGTGTTCTGTTCATTCTGAGGATAAATGCACACTGTGTGTTTGTGAATGAATCTCTGGACTTTACGAATCACAGCGCTAACCTGAACCCTAACCCAGACTAGTAGGCTAGATAGCCTAGGGTTATGCCCAACCCAATACAACTTTATCTTTGGACTGTAATACAATGCAGTGGACTGGAACTTCAAGGTAGACATGTGAGTCAGAGTGTAAAAAGCCACTGTTAAAGGCACAATCCATAGCTGCAGTATGGCATCCTCCTGTCTGTGATACAACTAGCAAGGGCACACAAACAGGTGATAGACAGTTTTGACACAAAATTGGAAATATGGATACACTTTTCCATTTGGCCCAAGGCGTCTGCCGTCTATTTTGTCTGACGAAACTGTATCGACAACGCTTCTCCTCAGTCGTTCCTCATTTGCCTAAATTAGGCCCATTTTCCTATTTTTTGTGTATGTAAAAAAAAAATGCAGTTTCTCAGAGTGCTTGCCATCATTCAAAAGAATGTCAATATTACTAAGGGAGGTGATGGGATCTGCTTTTTGTGAGGGAGAGCAATCTCATTTCAATATGGACAAGACACAAAAGATGCACATTCATGCTAGATGTAAATATAATCCAGCTAATCTAGATATGAGATGCTCTAATCACAGGTGTAAAGTGGGCACAAAGTGTTTGCCATTTCGGTGTCAGCCTGTGCGGGGGTCAGGGCCGATTGATCTTGTGGGTTTTCCATTACCTATGGATGGGCGACCTGCCTGTGTCTGTAAAAATGGGTGAGGGAAAGAGGTCATGTCTAGCATTGTAACAGAAAAATGAGTACGCATGCATGGGTGGGCACATTTGTATTACTAGAAATGCAAGAGTGTTCTATAGACTTGCATTCATTCCCTTGCATGTAATTCTAACCCTGACCTTCAAAGGGTGCACTTTTTTAAAATGAAAACTGACAAAATGGTACTCACAAGGATGGAAATGCTCTCTAACAGTTCCCATCCCACCCACACAAACAAACCAAAAGACCATCTTGTAGGTGAGCTCTTTAAAAATGAAAGTGAAAATAATACAATTAATGTTAGTATGTATATATATAGATATATATAATTTATTTAGCAAAGAAAAAAAATACAATATTGCTTTTACAAATTTTGAAGAGTAACCATACCGGACACATATACACAAGTAAATTATAATGAAATAATGTAAAGAAAGAAGTCTGAACAAAATGGAGTGAATGCTAAACTTACAACACAATGGGCATGTGCAGTAACTCTGTTAAAGGTCATCGAGTTTTTAAAATAAAAAATTAAAAGACTGTGTAAGGGAAAGCATTTACAGTATAGAAGGCTGCTCTTTGTCGTGTCAGTGAAGGAAACATGGCACCTTTGAGTTCTTACAATGAATGTAGGAGCATGCTCATCCACTTACTGGTACAGAACAGGCATACCAACACATACAACTTGTCATGGACACATACACGGGGACAAGCATTGGACAAAATAAAAAAAGATTAAAAAAAGTTATATTCATGAATTAACAAAGAATGAATGACCCATAATTCAGAAAAATTAAATATTAAAACCTATCAACCTTGAGTGGACAAAACCCTTCATGATAAAACATCCAAGCAGGTCCCTGAAGTGGTGAAGTGCAATGAGGAATTAGGAGTGGAGGATAATATAATATGAGATGACATGACCTGGCTTCATGTTTGCTTCCCACTCACACAGTTGTACGCATTCACACCTGGGAGCTGCCCAGAATAGCTATCTTCAACTGTTTGCCACTAAGCAGCTCCAAAGGAGAAAAAAACAGGGTTGAAGTGCCTTGCTCAAGGGCATCTCCATGGTAGTTGTTGAGGGAGGAGAAAGTGTTCTTCATTCACTTTAACCAACAAGCTTCCAATCACACACCTGCATCTGTAACCTCTTGGCTACTGCCTAATATTAATGAAATATATACCCAAATTCATTTTTTATGCTCGATTATGTATTTACTATCATAACATATCATTATCATTTCCAAATATCTTTTAGATTATTTATCTGGCTACAGAATTGCATCCATCAACCGCACCCCAACAACTACTGACTCACCTTGTTCCACCATTTCTACTGCTAGATAACTGCTGTGAAGCATTTATTCCAAGAATCCAGAAGAAGAAAAAAAGAGGTCAGGTTCAGAGTGAATTCAAGGAAGTTTAGTGATTTGAAATAGTCATTAATCGCAAATGGCCTTCAATGCCCCGTATAGATTCCTTTGATGGTGCAAGCCATTCAGGTGCTTTATTCTTACTGTGAGTGTGTGTATGCGCGCATCACCTCAGACAATTTTCCCCAAGTGCTGTCTGATGAATATTGAGTGTTGACATTTCTTTGAAAGAAAGTGTCAGTTCAGTGAGCACAGCGAGGAAGCTCAAAAGTGGGTCAGTGTCTGAAGTCACGCGCCTAGCCGCATCGCTCTTTCTGAAACGTATGTGTGTGTGCTTTTGTGAGTGTGTGTTTGGCCGCAGGTGAACTGCAAGTGCAGGGTATCAACAACAACTATCATTGCCATCATTGCTAACCATTCTCTCCCCAAGCCCTCCTCCACCTACCGGATCTATTTTCTTTCCTCTCCTACCTACAGAAAGACAGGCTTGAATGGAACGGTGCCAGTGTGTTGTGCCTTGAGCCCACGTGGCTTCGCAAACTGGAATCCAGCGGTGGTAAACAAAAGCCCCCTCTTCCTCCACAGGCCACCTGGGTGGGAGGTGAATGGCAACAGATTAGCCCTCACCTGGTGTGGTGTTTGAGGAAGATAATATGATGCAAGGGGAACCTGGGCCATTGAGAGAAAGCTTGAGGAAGTGAGAGACAGAGAGCAAGTGGAGTGAGGGAATCGGAGAGAAAAAAATATGCGTCATCTGTTTATAGTGGCTGCCAAACATTAATTAACCTCATATTCATTACAGATAATATTTTGACTGATGTGAGCAATATAAATTTCCAAGGAATTAAATTAAATAGGAAATAATTGCACTATTTGGTAGTGCACAGCATGGCTCAGTGCTCTTTTTGGACTCTTCCCAAAACAATCTTGTACCAAAGTCAATGAAATCTTATAAGGAGTAATGAACAAAAACATGAGAAAAACAAAAGAACTAATTTACTTGACATAAGAGCCACATTCTCATTGTACAATGGTTTAGGAAGGCATTGATGAGCTGTACTGTCTGTACATGCCACTGTACTTGTGTGCAAGTGTGTATGGAAGTGACTATGGTTGATGCTGTCTGGTTTCTGAGTCTTAAAAAAAGTGAAACGCTTCAGTAGCCCTCCGACCAGCAGGGGGCAGAGCCAGTGACTGCAGAGGCAGTAGAGTGATCAAACAGGACAAATGTATAATGTATGCATAATCCTTCCTCTCAACCCAAAGAAATATCTGAGAATTCCCTTCAGTTTTACTGCAGTAGTCCATGAACTACTTTTTAGGTCCAGCACCAGCCCAGTCCACACCTCAGTCATCTGGTATGGGGGTGTTACAGTTCCCATGGTAGATATAGACAGGTCCGTCACAGCGATAGTACAACTGAAACACGTCTCCGTATCCGTGCTCCCTCCACCAGGTGCACAGCTGGCGGTTCCAGCCACAGGCCAAGGCATAGAACAGTTCAGGGTGCTCCATGCCGATCATGGTGAAGAAGTCCTGATCCCCAAGGTGGCCCCTGAAACGGTACTGGTCAGCTAGCTTGGCCACATTGCCAGGCTCCAGCAGCTGGTTGTAGAGGGCTGAGGCCCTCATGGCCCCCAGGTCCAATAACATCACACCGCTGTTGAAGCCAGGAAGGCCATCAGGAGGAGGTTCCCCTACTTTGCTCTGGGTGTTCTCCTTACGATACTGCCAGAAGGTGTGTCTGTGGGGGAGAAAGAGAGGTGTAGGGTTTCGGTTAGTCGTGGTGATATTCCTCAATCAAGGAAGAGAGGATGGCACTAACATTTCTAGGGTTAAAGGTTCCGTCCATGGCACCAGCACTGCCAGGGTTAGGGTTAGTTTGATTGTCTCTGGAGCTACTCTCTAAACATATATGTACTCATGCTGCTGTAAGGCACTTGGGAAAACATGTTAAACTGGGTAATATAAGATGCAGTAAAAATCCAATAGTAGGCTATGACTTTAACATACAGGTGCAGAAAAGTCAAGAACCAAATGGTTAAAAAAAGGTATCATGCCAAATAGGCCTGAAATCAGGAAATCTGAACTCAAGCCCTTCTCACACTGTGGGAAACTTGTAGACCAATGGTGAAATGTCTCATTCACGTGTGTTTGGGCTGATCTACAGTCAGAGGAGTGAAGGGCAGCTCTGTTTCTGTCCAAGCCTGCTGAACAAACAGTACTGCGGCCCAAAACAGGAAGAGAGCCAGTCCAGGAGCAGGTTGGAGTGCCAGAGGCTCATGCCAACTCAGCACCCAATTCTGCCAACACACCAACTCCGAAGTAGCTACAGCACTGGACATACAGTGTGTGTGTGTGTGTGTGTGTGTGTGTGTGTGTGTGTGTGTGTGTGTGTGTGTGTGTTCTATCACTACTACATTTCTATTACTGACAGATATACTGAACCAACAAAGTGTCCTGGTGGCTCAGTTGGCTAAAGCCTGCTGCACACTACATAACTTTAGGCCCAATTTAGCTGTCCCATACAGCTAAACTGTGTTTTTCTTTGTTTTGCATGTTGGCTTGACTGGGTTGTGATTGACAGAGGGCGGGTCCTAACATAACCGCAAACAATGTTAGCTATTGGTTGAAAGATTTATTTTGGAGAGGAAAACGTGAAAATCGGACACATAGTGACCCAGAAGCATTATCTTGCCTCCTCTTGTTTACAAGCAGAAACCTGTGTACGGAGCTTCTTTCAAAATGTAAAAGTTTATAGCTTGCTATTAGCATTCTGATGCAACTTTGCAAAATGTGATTGTTGACTTTTCAATCACAGTGATGTATTACCTTTAGCGAGTGAATTTTAAGTCTCAGGAGTTGTTTTCTATGCCGCTTGGAATTGAATGGGAGTGAATAAGACTGATTTAATAATATTTTTAATTGTGGTGCATGCATGTAATAAGAGTCAGAATTAACATTAAAAAGGGATGGAAAATGAAAACAATGATCAAAAAACTGCAGGAATCACGCTGGAGTGTCCTTCAAGTTATGACTTAAGTACTTAACCTCCCACCTAACATCTATAGAACTGGTTAACAACTAGCATTAAGATTACTCAAAGAATCTAATCTTCAAGGGATTTATTGTCTTTCTGCAGCAGCTCCAGTCTAGGAGGTAAGAAACTTGGTAGTCTGGCTGTGTGTGTTTGCTCAGCTGTGGTTAGCCTAAGGGACCAGACTGTGACTTTCAAAAAGTTCAGCTTCATACCATCCCCTATGGCTCACACAGCCTCAACCTCCACCTTCCTCCAACATTCATCTCTGCACTTGATGAGCATGGAGCGAATTAAGGCTACTTAAAATGGATGAAGAATCACTTCAATACCAATAAGTCAATACCATACGTCAATACCAATAAGCGTAGCCCCTGCTCAGCAAACAAATGCAAAGCAAAAAAAACATACCTGCCAAGAAGGGTCTCATAAGCATCATGTCTTTACAAGAAACAGCCTGGGCCAGTTAGGCCAGGAAAATCCTGGATAAAGTGTAATGGATGGAGATTCATCGGTAGGAATTTAAAAATGAGGGTAAATTCCATGATAATGTCCACTGCTGGTGTCACAGCATTGAGGGGGACAGAAGAAATCAATAATTAAGACTAACTGACTTTGAAGTGAGTGACAAGAAATGACATAAATGTGTCATTTGGTTGATGATTTTAGCCAATAGTCTTATAATAGGCATGAATGTATATACTTTTAGTGTGTGCCACTGAGGGCACTGGACCTATATCTCTGGCCATGTGCTAACTATTGAGCTATACAGGAACATGAGGAGAATTTGGGAAATAATGGTTACAGCACCACTTACAGTGGGGAGTTTCCATGGCTGAGTTAGCCACTGATCTACAGTACAAGTTATGCGGTTATGGGTGTGGAGCTTGAAAGCTTGCTAAATGAGTGGATTTTCATCATGGTTTACTTATGTTCTCAAGTTTTTGCATGCTCTTAGGGCAGAGGTTTTGTCATTTGAGAATGTAGCCTGGAATCTCTGGTATGTTTGCATGGATATGCACACTGACAGGCACACTTCAGTTCTGGTATATTGGCTGAGCGAAGCCAAACATACCGTCATCCTGCAGAAAGTTTGAAGAAAAAGCAGTGAAAACACAGGGAGGGTGAAACGCAGTGCATCCTTCATGACCTCTCTCTATGCATCTAGCCCCTTCCTCACTGTCTCTTATCGATGTTCTTAACTCCCTCTCTCGTCCTTCTTGAAAGGAGGCATTGAGGACAGAGCTTCAGAGGAGCAGTAGGGCTCACAGGGAGATTGACTCTTAAGTTAGGAAAACAACAGAGCCTGCCCTTAAAGCACTTTACTCTCAGTGGACATCACTACAAGCTATACTGCACAAAGGGACCTGAGTGGCGATTGGCATGAAAACATGTTTTACTTTGTTGCTGCACGTGACTCCAATTTTGACAAAGAGCTTCTGAGCATCTCTCAGGCACTCCTGGGTATGGTCTTCTGAGCATCTCAACTGTATATACCCCTGGGTATGGCTGCTGTGCTTTGTATCACTAAATACACCAGAAATTTCCCTTATGATCATCATATTTCATCTTCCCCTTGAACTTTAAAAGAGGATGAAAAAATTAGAAAAGGTGTGAAAACCAAGTCATGGTCAGCCATATAATTTCTAGCCAGCATCTACTAGCTCAATTCAGATCAAAAACGTCTTAATATTTAGGATGAGCAGAATAAAGCAGATGCGATTCAGAGAAGGGCAACTACTGCTCTTGCTGATAGGAGAGACATAATGGATTTGTCTAAAACATGCAGAAGAATGAGGTAAGGGTGTGCAGTAACACAAGAGGCTTAAAAGACTGCCCAGATACAACCCATTAATACAATGAGCAATCTCACCACAAGCCTTTTTCTTTTAGCACTGAATGTCAGGGTACCTGAGCAGCATTTGTTCCTTGATAAATGTCAAAGCTATTTATCTTTGAAAATTAATGTAATTCTAATGGAGTGAAAAAAGCCTAAATGGAAAAACACAGGGTGACATGATTGTCTACGCTGGTCATTTTCACACTGTGTTCATGATTCCTGCAGTTGATATATTTCTATCAAGACCATGGAGACCGTGGGTTTCTGTGCTGTGGGTGTAACTTCAGTAGTTTTTTTTTTCTCTGGCTTTCTTGAAGTGTCCACTTCAAGAAAGTACAAAATGCTCTATTCTGTGTACTGGCTTGCTAAAAGCCAATGCAGTGAGATTTTTTCACCCCTGCTGAACACAAGGATGAATGGGGAAAAAAGAACCTCTCTTGCAAGCATGCACATGTTTGCCCACACACACTTCACAGTATTGAAATAATTCTAAGTATAGACCGACCCTCTGGAAAATCTTCTGAGAATGAAATATTCATGGATAAATGCTCTGGCTTAAAACACATGGGGATGGAAGATTGATATCATGGTACAGTACAGATGAGCAAAGCTGTTGCAGGGCAGTCAGCAACTTTGTTAAAGAATACGGATCACCTCTTAAGTCATCTTGTTTCTAAAGTGAATGCATAAGTGAAATTTATAAGCAGCCACCCTGTTCTACATGCAAATTAATTGGCCTAGCCTTCTTGGTGCAAATAAACAGCAGTGGGAAAATTGTGAAGAGGAGGATGATTAGGCTTCTTACTGTACATGCGTCCTCACTCTGCAGCTAAGTCAAATCTAGTGGGACCAGTGGATTCTCTCCGTCATGCTCTGCTTTTATGGCTGACCTATATATAGCAGCTCCACTGTACTTGTTCACATAATCTTACAGTCTCTTGGTTTGGTAGCTGGGGACTTGTGGCCCCCATGGATCATTTGTCTCTCTTAAGTCATGCGTTGGGTCTACGTGCACCGAGACACATTTAGGGTGAGCACGGTCAGCAAGAGGAACGTTTACACAGCCTCTTCTCTTCGTATGTTGAATGTGCTTAGTTCACATGACAGCTATATTTGATTTATACCATACACGGGATGGGAAACACATCAGATCCATACTGTCACAGAAGACAGCGAAGCAGATGTAAACAGAGGCAAATTGGGTTAATATTTGAATTTCCGTCACTCAGGCTGAGTTTGATAGGGAGGTTTAACACAAGATTTGCTGTTAGCACTGACTGACGCTGACTGGCTGTACACAAATGATTCTGCGTAATGTTCATGATGACAGACACATTCCACACACACCTGCAGTAAAATATCAGAGACTGCAGGTGGGGAATGTCTTTCATCCATGTGACATTATGCAGCATCATAATGTTAGACACTTTGTTTTTCTACAGTCCTTGAGTGACTGAAGAATATTCTCCAGAATATTCCCCAAATGATCTTTTAAATATGAAACTTGAAATTTGACATCTATTGACATTACTGCAAGCCTTGTTTTAAAAATGTACAACACTTCACTTCAGGTACAACACTACGCTTCGATTACAGTTCAACTTTAACATCACAAAACAGCAAAAATCTTTCATAAATCTGCTCGCATTTTCTAGGAATTCGGATGCAAAAACTTCATTTGCAGTGAGCTCATTAAAATATATCAACAGCACAAAATGGACATGAAAATAGTTCCAATAAAATTCTTACATAAGGAACATCAGGAAGTGTTTACAATAAAGGACTGCAGGCTCGATGCACAAAGGCATGTGTTTACAATTACGAGTGTACCAGAACCCTCTCCCTCATATCAAATACCTCTCTGTTGTTTTCATCCCAAATTCATGAAGCAATGAAGGAGCCTGGACAGAGTTTGCCCAACATTACATAACCACAACCTGTGTGCTCACATAAAGGGACATAGGCTGACTGCAATACATACACTACCAGTCAAAAGTTTGGACACATACATTTTTCTTCATTTTTACTTCCACATTTTAGAATAATAGTAGAGACATCAAAACTATGAAATAACACAAATGGAATTATGCAGTGACCAAAAAAAAAGTGTTAAACAAATCAAAACTATCTTATATTTTAGATTCTTTAAAGCAGCCACCATTTGCCTTGATGGAAAGGCAAAAACTTTCATACATAGGCATCAACTTCTCTATTTATATTTGTCTAAGAAACAAATTTCAAGCATTTAAGCATAAGCCTTTAGATCAAACACAGTACATTCAATAAGATGTGTCCAAACTTTGACTCTTGCACATTGGTCGTGTCCCTCCCTGTGTGCGTTCTGATGTCTGATGCTGGAGTACTTTTCCAAACTGGTCACCTCGACCTTTGAGTAATAGCTTGATTTGAGAGACTGGGACATACTGCAGCACTGTTCCCTGGCAGAATGTCTTTATAAACAGCATTTTCTGTTCCTCTATGGCTGTACACCCAAAAAAGTTTCAGTGTAACCTCTTAGCTAAGATCGGCATTCCTAAAAGTGCCTCCCCCTGCGGTCTGCAAGTTCACAGAGCCATCGTCGCCTGCCTCTAATTTTCACTGCCAGCCTCTCAAGTGAAGTGTCCCTCTCACTCCAAAAAGAACGGCAAGCATTAGCAGGCGACAGGGACACTCTGTGCTGCTACATCATCCAAATCTGTCCACTTTGTTCAGAACGAGAAACGGCCTAATCTCTGAAAGCTGCTTAAAACACTCCTGCTGATAGAGGGGGGTCTGGTTCGGGGGTAAACAAATGAAATGTCTGGTCCTTTTCATCACCGAGCCGTTTGGCAGACTGAAGCAGGTATATCAGAGTTCCAGCACTGACAGGAAAGGGAAGCCATTCAGCAAGAAAGCCCGAAGGTGCTGGCGCCTACTTAAAAATCTAACTTTACAGAATCGTTAGCTACAAAATCAAGCGCTTCCTGACCCCCAACACAAAAACAAAACCCTTTCAAAAGAAATTCTCTCGAGCCAAGTTGGAGTGTGTACTGTGAAGTGTGTCATGAATCAATGCAGTCATGGCACACATTTTAAAAAGTTGGCTTATTCTAGTGTATAATACATCTTATAATCTATCCTGATAAGTAAGGGGGCTATGTGATGGTACAATCTTTACAAGACCACTATGTGTCCCACTCGCAAAACCCATTTCACAAATAGATTCAAATCAGAACAAGGATGGAGAAGGATGTCACAGCTTAGAAAGATCTGACTGTATAAAATCTGAAAGATATGCATCCGTCTTCAAAGTGGGAAAACGTGGGATGTAACATACGACAGAAGCTCAAAACCAAAACACATAAACCAAAATAAGAAACGCTGACATGCATCTGGCTATTGTCTCTCCATTGTCAGTGTTTGTGGCTGTCACTCTGACACTTACGTAAGCGGGTCTTGTCTCTCGGGTTTTAAAACGTTACGGATGCAGCTACAGGAGGAAGAGACGGGGCATTTTTTCCAATAATGAACTTTTCATTGGCAGGACGTGCGCTGAATGCAGCTGGTGGGAGGATGCCTTCTCCTGCATAATGCTCTGTCCATTAACACCAGACACGAGTGCGAGCTGAGAGCCCTCTCCACTCAACACAGGAAAACACTCCAGTGGAGAGGATGCACTAGCTAGCTAGCTCACACAAACCAAGTTTCAAACTTAAGATATTACATAATATCTAGTAATTTCCAGTGTATTGGCAATGCTTTAGAACTATCTATATTATACAGTATTCAACATATGCTTTTGGATACAGTTACTCAACAGTGAAGAAATTATAGGCTAAATCACATTTCAATAGGTAGATGATATTAAAAAAGACATTTTTATTGCGCATGTGATTCACTCGATTTATTATAGCTAATTTGGAGACTACTGCTGGCTGGGCAAATAGCAATGTCCTTGAGAGAAACTGCAAACTTCAAAATGTGCTTTGCTGTCAACACATTTTAATTTATTTAAAAAAAAAAAAGGGAATAAAGCAATTGCTGTTTCTGCAATGTGTTTTAAAGCTCCCTTCCTTCAAAGTCTCATTGAGCCCGCTGAACTTGGACAAATAGGCTGGCAGAGTGAGTTATCCTTCATGCCACTGCTGAATGTGCACACTCACAAAAACATACCAACACACACACACACACACACACACGGCCTTGTTGGTCTAACAAGATGGGGAACCGGTTGTGACTTTGGGTTTTGTTTAGATCCCGTAAATCAGCTAGTCAGTGAGGCTGTTTGTGGTAAGTGGCGTGAGCCCCTGCTCCGCTGCCGTGTGTTTTGAGTGTGTGTGTCCGGGCAGACGGGGAGAACATTAGTAGGGGCTTCCCCCGGTCAGTGGACCATTGAGCCGCTACAGTGACAGGACTATGGAGAGGGCAGAGATACAGATCAGTTTGGAGTTCCTGGACCCCTCCGAGGCCTGCCAGGAAAGCCCAGGCTGCATTTCTGAAACCACTTCACCAGAAATATGACATCATCGACACACAGTACACACAGTACACACACACACACACGACAATCTTTAAGTTTTAGGGATATTAGAATTAATTCACATCGAACAGTTCCACATATAATGGACTATTTACTACTGTATACCTGTATATGCAGTTCCAGTACTTATCTGCTGGTGGGCGCCCATGTGTAACCATGCAATAATTAGGATAAACTGCTACATGGGCAAAAAAGTTAACTTGGAAGTGTTTAGATGTTTCTGAAACCTGTGTAGTACCTGGAGAGTAAAGCACTCAGCCTTGTAAAACACTTCTTTAACCACATAATTTACATTAATGCAAATTTCTGTGCAATAGGTTCTTTTGAACGTTAAGCTATTGAACAGCAGATGGAGGAACATTAATCTTATCCATAGGCGCCTCGGGACGGAGAAGAACATGAAACAAAAAGTGCTTTCAAAGCACGTGCAAGATTGATGATATGCAACTCAAGCTAAATTGGATTCTTTCCCTGGCCCTCTCCCCCTGTCTAAAGTATATTGTTTCATTATTTTCCTTTCCTCTGAAGAATGTCCGGAGAGAGGAGTTCAAAGCGCTAGAACAAAAGGTTGTCAATTAAGGCTGGAAGTTTCCTCTCTGTAGACTGGGACAGTGCCCTCTGACACTAGAGTTGAGGTATGAGGGTATATAGAGGGCGACGCTGTTCTTTGCCATTGCAAATTAGGAAACTGGAATGGAGAGACGTGTGTTCAAAAGGGCCGCTTTTGGCACAGAGCACAACCTGTCTCAGCTAAAACCATATTCATTACTGCGCATCCATCACTCTGAGCTCTCTCTCTCAATGTGTGTGTGTGTGTGTGTGTGTGTGTGTGTGTGTGTGTGTGTGTGTGTGTGTGTGTGTGTGTGTGTGTGTGTAGTGGTAGTGAATTATGAGGAAAATTGTTGAGAACGAGTAAAAAGACAAACTATGAAAGCGCCATCACAGCTGTTCACTTACTAACCCCGCCCCCCTTTTAAATTCATACAAACACAAGCAGATTCTTTGTCTCATACACACACACAGTCTGTAAAAACCTGGAGGAGACCACCTGGCTGTATGTTTATCGCAGTAAGCAGCTGCTCCACTAGACAGCCCTTGTAAGCATGACACAGCCGTGGTGTAGTCTTACTCTCCCTCACACACACACACACAAAGTGACGTCCTGTTTTGATGCTGTGCCTGCGTGGAAAGCGGCAAAGCAGTCTAAACGAGCCAGTCGTGTTTGTGTTAGTACCTCTGAGAAAGACAGAAAAATCAGCTGAGGAACAAAGAGCGGGAAAGTCAGAGCCCCTTGTTTACTGCAACACACTCACACACACACACACACACACACACAAAGACAAACATACACACACATCATCTGCTATAGGCTGCACTCCAGAAATCCATTTTGGATATGTGACAGCTGACGTCATGGTTTGATGGATGAAAGTGGTTTGCAGGACTCTTAATCAGACCCGTCTCTGATCATAAGTTAATAAAGGGAAGAAAAACTGGCTCATAGGTGAGCTGAAGTGGGCCGAGACGTACGGGAAGTTGATCCTTACTCATTCGCAAAATGTGTGACTCACTAATTGCCTGGACTTATTTGAAAAGACTGACTGTGCCAATAGAGGCCTAACTTTATCACAATTGTGACAAAGTTAAAAGTGAGACTGATCTCGATTAAGGCTAAACCGGTGAAAAACGTTACCTACCTGAAAACAAGTCAGAACGCGTTTTTTCGCCAAATAAGGTAGTAAATGGCAAAAACCACTGTGAGCACTCATTGACTCAAGATACTGCTGTTTATGGCTCTTACAGACAAGTGCCAGTACACACACTGCTGTGGCACGAGCTGTGTTTATAAAGGAGGATAAGAACAATGGTCTGAGAAAGCTGCCTATTCTTCCTCTTGAGCTGGCGCGCTGCTGCAGGGCTGAGGATGTGAGGAGAGGAAGGAGGGAGGGAGGGAGGGAGGGAGGGAGAGGAGGACAAAAGCGGCGAGAGAAAAGGGAAGAGGAGAGGAGAGGAGAGGGGAAACTGGAGAAAAACAAACAGAAATCGTCGATAGAAAAAGTTCGGTCTCCAGCTCTGCAGTGCCACCAAGGGGTTGCCATGACTTGAAGGCAAAGTGGGCTCAATGGGTCGGCTTGATTGATGTGAATTTTGCAATGAACTCAGGTCAGAATAACCTGGCAGCTGGGATGTAGAGCGTAGCCAGGTGAGAAAAGGTGAGAGGAATCCCATCGGTGTCTTGCAAATACAGTATATTCTTCTACCAGCCCACAGCGCAGCAGGGATGAGCAGATTATTTATTAACTCCAGCCAGGTGTGACATTTCCTGACATGGAGCATCAGTGGCTAGTTAGAGCCTGCCAAATCTTCAATTATTGATCTTGGCATGAGAGACTTATCTACTGAAACTGAACTAGCTTAGTCATGAAGGCCATCCATCACCATCTTTATGCTGCCAGGTAATGGCATGGTTCTGAATTGTTTATGGCTGTTTGATGGCAAGATTTCTCTTTTAATTAGGGGAACGCCACTCAATTTCATACCAACTTAGTCTTTATGCCTGATGACATTAGGGTTTCAAGTCTTAGTTCTCTGGTTTTGGGAGAGATTTATTTAAAACACTGACACTGATGAAGCCCTGATGGGCAAAACGTCTATTGAATAAAACAGACTTTTTATCAGCATGAATGAATGCGGGCCTCCTCTATTTTTGATATGGAGCTACACTAGGTCAACGCACATACTTATTGGACTGTCCCAGGCTGAAGGAATATTATGTGATTACTTAAATTAAGTGCCGTTTCCCTTTAAGTAGATTGTTTCTCCGGGGCTTGACGCATGTTTAATGTGAGGTGACAAATGCCTCAGGGAGGAAAAATGATGGCTGGAAAATGAAGCAGCTTGGGGCCGATGCAAACACACAAAGACCATACAGTACTTCCACTGGCACACAACCTTTTTAAAATGCTTCAGAATACCCAGACAAACCAGTATCCTCACTTTAGAAAGTCCAGACTTGCAGCATTCAATAATCATCAATATTACAACTGAAAGAATAGTCTGTATCCCATTATTTTGTGACCCACATCAAATCCCTCCCCCTACAGCATCTCATTCAGTGAGGCAAAGCGAGAGAGCTAGACAAATGGAGAGTGAACAACATAGAGAGAGGTGAAGAGCAGCTCTCAGCTTCCTGTTGCTGCCCACCCCCCCTCCAAAAAAACAAAAAAAAAGCAAAACACGATGACCTTCAGAACGTTGCAACACTCACATGGAAGTTTCCGTTAGAGCTAGCAAACCTCGCCTGCCCTCACATCCCTCGCCTGCCGCCAGCCTCTCCAATACGTCCCCAGCACCACACACACACACACACACACACACACACCCCCACACTTCACCATTACAAACTCCTCTCTCTCTTCCTCCTTGTCCCCCACACCTTCTTGGACAGTCCGTCTTCCCTTCTTGCTCCAGCCCCCAATCCTGGGTTTATATTTAAAAGTCTTGACAGCGCAGTTCATGGATCTCTCTCTCTCACACACACACACACACACACACACACACCAGAGAGCGCTCCTGTCACTGTCACTTTGATGAGAACCTGAGACTAGTGAGCTCTCACAAATCAAAGGTGCCATCTCCTCTCAGCTTTTAGTGGGCGCCCTCTGACACTGATGGGCCACGTGGCTCCTATCGACCAGAACTCAGACCCACTTCACCACATCTAAAAGCCCTGTCCTTGAATAGGAACACATGGACGACAACGTTACAGGGAGCCCAGGTTTTTTTTTTTTTTTTTTAATATTGCAGCTAGAGGTTTTGAGTTTTGAGTTTTTGTTTGAGGTGTAGAAATGACATGCTGGCAACATCCTCAGTGTTCTTGTGATTCAGTGTCTGAGACTGTGTGAGATACTTCTGATGTTCTTTCTCACTTAGAAACTGCGAGAGAACGTGAGCGAGTACGCGCAAGTGAGACCGATAAAAACTTTCATTTCAATCCATCTGGGGTCAACAGAGTGTGTGAAATTTGTACAGTGGATCAGAAAGTGAGGGAGTGTGTGCTCAAAGACAGAGAGAGAGAGGGAGTAACAGAAAGGACATTGCTAATACGGATGCACTGATCAATAGCCAAGATATAATGGGCCATGCCAAGATATAATGGGTTGTCGGCATTTGAGAATTTCCCCAATACTAAAATTCGACATCAAAAGCCAGTAACATGTCGGAAATCAAAGCAAAGAGACGTCATTTTCTTTTAAATTTAAAATTTAGAAGATGCCATATAAAAAAAAGAGATTATATCACAAGTAGATCTCAAAGTAATAGATTGGTTTAGCGCTCTACAACAGCTGACACAAAGTTTAGTACTTGGTATCAGCACTGAGAAAGTGGCATCAGTGTTTCCCTAATAGCTAATGTGATGAACCAAACCAGCCTACCTGTAGACTGGCTGCATCTCTCTGCTGATGCCTATGACCGCTCCGGGAGGGAAGCGATCAAACTCTTGGAAGAGATCCCTGATGTTGGTCCTGTATTTCAAGTCCAGGTCCAGCTGCACGATGCGCGTCAGACCTGAAAGAAAAGCCCTCCGTTTAAAAAACCATGAAATCATTTTTTATTGCAAAACATTTCATACTGACCTGCCAATGTAAGAGGGAATTTCCAAAACTCTTACAGCAATAGCCTAAAAAAACAAACCAAGATAACCCACAACCTCACCTGTAACTTCACCAAATTCTTACTGAAGATGAGAACTTTGACGAGTTTAAGATTATATAAAGTGCTAATAAACTACAAATGGTCTAAAACTAGAAAGCCCTAGAAAGACAGACATAACTGATGGCTTTTGTTATGTTTGCCAAAAAACATGCAACCAAAGTGACTGATGATGACAGTTGTTTAAGGCATAATATGTGAGCTGTCTATTTTCTAAAATTGATGAGACCAGGAAATGTAGGCCTATTTCTTTTCTCACTCAACACTGCAGGTAGGTTGAATTTATTTTAGACGAATACTTCATTGACAAATAGTACACCATCTAGTGATTAACAGACTACTTACTTAATCATTCTCATACGTAGTTCTAAGACTCCTTTAAAAACCACAGGGTCAGTAAGATTAGACTCTGGCAGACTCCTGAACAGCTGAACATGCTGAACATATGGACTATACAGCAATATATATTAGGGTCATGCAATAGATCATGGACTATGCAGCAATATGAGGGTCATGCATAGGTATACTTGTCTTTCATGTTATTTATATTGTTTACTTCACAAAAGGAATTTCCATGAAAATGTAAAATAAATGTTAGAAATGTGTAGAAAGACGAGCATAGCTGTACATAGCACAAAGTTAATGTTTGGCAGCTGAAAGCCTGCGTACAGTGAAGGATTACCAATGTAACTTGTTCTTTGTGGATAAAATCATAACACCAGTATCCAGGATACACAGACCCTCATCTGTTCATTGTTCCAACTTCCTGTGTTTTGCTGGTTGGCATGGCGATGAAAGGTTGGGAAACACTCAGGGTGCTGGGCTGGTGTGCCATGGACACAACATAATTATTGCATTGATGAAGCACTTGCCATGCCAATTTGAGAGGGACTGTCACAGATGATAAGTAATGCCTGTAATGCCCTGGGGGAGGGGGTTTGGATCTGGGAAGGGTTCGGTGTTAAAAGACATGTTCAAGGAGACTTCAGAGGCTGTTGAGGGAGGGGAGAGCTGTATCCACTTTTGGCATCCAAAATGTCCAAACCAATCCAGCGTGTCAAACTGGTAACATTTGAGGTTCAAAGTTTGTACCTCTAATCTTTAGGCTACTGTACCATCATCCAACCTCTAAGACGGTTTCCTAATATAGATCATCCTCACTTTAAGGTCACAAGAAAAACAACATTCCAATGGTGTCTTGCTTCTGATGTATTTCTGGTTGAAATAGGCGGGACATAAGGCAAGAAGAAACCGTTTAAACGTGGGCGGGTTGGACCATAATAAACATGATAAACATAATAAACATGCTTTTATTGTGAGCTGTCAAAAATCCCAGATTCTTTAAAATGAATATATTCCAGCTACCAGGACACAATCATGGTGTCTTAGGAAGAGGAAGCAGGGTTTTTGGGGGGTGAATATCCAAAAATGCCCCTCCGTACCATGCAGGTTGCAGGTTTTATATGATAGGGGGGGCGTAGGGTGAATTTTTTTTTTGCAATGGTATTATAGATTGGAATTTCTATGTACACTTACTGGTTTGCCATGAAGAAAGACTTTTATTTTTTTTTTTTATTTATACAGCACTTGTCAAAACAAGTGTTACAAAGTGCTATGGATACGCCAGGAAGTAAACGTTATGGGATTTTGATCTAAAAAATAAATAAATAAAAACTTTTGCTAACTTTTTGCCATTTATTGTTAAATAGGCGAACATTATGAAAAGGAGAATTAGCTAACAAGGTGAAAAAGTTATTTTTCACATCATTATGACAAGCTCCTAGCTCCTTCCCGGTAGTTCAGGCCACATGTGTTTTTTGGCTTCACCTGAAAGAAGTCACACACTTTCATGGTGTCTAGGTCTCATTCTGGTGGGGCCACAATAGCCAAGCAAATTCCAAGGCACGACCTGACTGTAAGGGGTGAAACATCACAGGCCAACAGCCTGCACTTGGGGAAAAAAGAAAACACTACCTTGGCCTAAGCTAAGCTCATTGAAGCACGAAACAATACGGGGTGACTGAGGGGACCAGCAGCTTGGTCTGGAGAGATATTTTAGGGCGCCGGTTTCTGTTTAAACAAGTGACAGAAAAAGAAAACTCAGCGAGACAGCATCAGCCTGTTTTCGGTCCTCTCCAAACAAGGAAGCAGCCAATCACAATGCCCTCATGTGCTATGCCAACAGAAAAGGGGCTCGGAAAAGAGTCTCCTCCGAGTGGTCAGCGCTGTTCGTTTGTACTAACCGGCTTTAACAGCGGTAGTATAGCAGGAAGCGGCTCTCTGGCTGTTACAACACTGCGGTATGGTGGGTTTGATGTTATATCTATGACTCAACACAAAGTCCCATGGAGGTGAAAGATCACATGCAATCCAAACCATTCTGTGGCTTCCATCGTGACACCACATAATGCTGTTGGCAGAACGGGAGGTCCTGTATCTGTGACTGAAAGATCACCAGTCAGAATCCCTGGACTGGCTGGGAAACTAGGGGCAGGTGAAGTGAACGAGTAACAATCTCCCCTCCCTCAACAACGACCATCATAGTGCTGTTGAGCAAGGCACTGAAGCCCGATTGCTCAGTAGTGGCAGCTCGCAAATGTGGATGTACCTAAAAATATGAAGCAAGTAGGGATGGGACAATATGCTTATCTCACAATATGATTCGATACACGATACGGGGGTCCACGATTTGATACGATGTAAACGTTATGTGCAGGATTCTGTTTATTTCTGAGCCACACATCATCTAGCAATGGCACTGGTCATCACAAAGTTCAACTAATGAAACTCATTTGTGATTACTAGAGCAGAATAAAATGTAGCTAATATCGCAATTCATTTTTCTGCCACGATACGTAGTGTCATATTTGTGCACTGCGATATACTGAGTTTCGATATATTGTCCCATCCATAGAAGCAAGGCATTGCTGACAAAGAGCATGTGTCCTAAGTGAAAACATTTCATGATAAATGGAAGGCTAGAAAAGAATAATTATCTTGATCAAACATGCAGGACAAATTCTGTAATGTATAGTCATGGTCAATATACAGTGACGTTGTGGCCTTTGTGGGTTTGACTGGTGTTTGCGCACCTTAGGGTAACATTACAGCATGCAAGGTAATGCATGCATGGGAGAGAGAGAGAGAGAGAGACAAGACAGACAAAGAAACAGAAAGAGCTTTTCCCAGTGACAGGGTGGAGCCCAGTAAGAAGACAGTGGACTCTACAGTGCAGAAGACGGACCACACACACAGCACTGCTTTGTTTCAATAATACCTTAACTACTATAGTCTGTGTCTGGAGGAGAACAAGCTTCTCTGTTATCAAATCAGTTCCAGACCAGTTTGGGGATAAAGCTGGAGAATGTTTTTTAAGTACACCATTTGTTAAAACGAGAATAGTCATTTACTTTTGTCTGGCAAGCATGTGTTCCTGTTTGGTTGTTTTACCTCAACTTCCTTCCTCAACCATAAAATTTGCAATTTGACCTCGCCATTTGACAAGACTCCTATTGAATGAAAAGGGATGAGCAGCAATAACAGGGATTTAAATCAATCTCAGCTTTTGATTTTCTCATGTTGTATTGGCCACAGGCCAAGTGGTTTGTGGGTGGTGGAAATGTATTGGAGGAATAATGTCGTTAGGTGGCTTGTAGCTTGCCTGAGGCACTGACCAGATCACACAGTTGTCTTGCGTTTGTCTAAACACCAAAACGGCAACAGCAGAGACAATGTTACCTAACATTACTACAATTTTTTCAGGAAGAAAGTGGGTCAGCCTCATCAAGCCCTGACACTGGTCTTTAAGTGAGCACTTATAGCCTACATGCTAGGTGCATTTAGAGGCTGAGAAAAGCCCTGAGCGCTGAAGGGGGTTGGTCAAATTACATGGACCAGGAGCTAATTTGAACACATTAGCGGCTTCAGCTAATAGCTACACTTGGATAATCAGGGCTCATTACTGTAAAATAAATCAATGTGAACTGTCTGGTCGAAGCAAAACCATTCTTTTCAAATCATATCCATTTCTCCAAATACATAAAATATGGCATCCCATTAGCTTTGAAGTACTCTTTCTTGGCATGCATGAAGTGTAATCTCTAGAGTGGATTTCGGCCAATCTGTTTCGTGTAGCAACATGGTGTTTGTGGGCAGAGGAGGGAAGGCTAATCCAATGTTCTCTACTGAAAGGCAATCTGCACATAGTACAATCTTTATCCTGTGAAGTTCAAGTCGATAGTGGTTAAGGGAGTGATTCTAGATGTCATTTGGTTTGAGACAGATAAATGAGTCCACATGGTGCTGAATATTCACAAAGTAGGGGTGGCAGTGGGCATAAATTGACAACACAGTACTTTCTCCAGTTCATTTTGAGTGAAGGGACTCTATGGACCGGTCACTGCAGAGAGCAGGCTGTATGTAGGTCAGTGAACGCGCCTCACTGTTAGATCAAGGATGAGGAATGGACCGATTCCCCTACTTCCTTGTGGTACAATTCATGGTACAACATGATAATCATAATCACTGAGACCCTCCAGACCACTAATGTATTCGTGAAGGGAATAAAAGAACATCAGAATACCGATACATTTCAGTGATGCCTTTCAGGTGGATGGTGTCATTTCAGTGATTAAGGGTTTGTGGTACCATTTCATTTTATGAATAGTTTAGTTTTTATCCAGTGCAGCTGTGTTCTTGAGTGTTTTCTTCAAAGATATTTGCACAAGCTGATTTTTTCTCTTTTTTCTGTTTTATATGATATCCATATCACAATATTAGCACATGTTAAAAAAAACCAGCATCACATTATGTGTGCTAATAAATAAACAAATAACAATCAGAAGTACGATAAGAATGACCTGGCCAATATTTCAAACCTTGGCTGTATTTGACAGGGCCAACATGTGTTCTTCATCACTGAAAGAGCTATACTCATCCTGCCAGGCTGTGTCCGAATATAAAAAAAAAAAAAAACACATTTTCCCCAGATTCCCCAAATGATTCGGTTCACAGACCGGATTTCCTATATTCAGGTAACTTTTTATGTATAGAATAACATTGAAAATATAGTACAAAACTCAATACAAAAATCAATAAAATGGAGACTGCATTTTTGTTGAAACGCATTTTGTTGACTGTTCGGAAACAGCAGTGGTAGTATAGGACCTAGATTTTTTTGTGTAACTATTTTTTAACGAACAGCCTATTGTATATGCACAGATTTTTAAATTTGATCAAAATATGGGAGAAAATGGGGAGAAATGAGACCACAGGCGAACACCACGAGAAGGGCATGATAATCAGGAGTCTCCCAGGAAAATTGTGAGGGTTGGCAGGTAAGGTGCTTGGCAGGTGTTAACTTTGGACACTGTCGCCAGGTAAAGCCATTGAGCCTGGTCCAGTCCACCAACCCAGTCATGTTCAGCCCAGGCCCGCTATTCTACAGCAATGAACCCACTGGGAAGAGCTATTAGATCTGTATGGGAGAGGGTGGATGGGTCCGCAGATACCGGGTGAACGCGTTTTGTTTAGTTCTCCAGCAACAGGTCTTTCATCCTTACCCTTGAAAAACATGAAAAAAGCAGCACATGGTGTGTATTGGTGTATTGGAAATACGAAAATGTATTAAATGGTCCTCTAACCAAGGGCAACTAGGATGTTTGCGTCTCATCTCGGTCACTGGCAAGGGGCAAATAAAGGTAGAACCTGTGTTGTAATAAATCAGGTTTTTAGACATCTATCTGCAATGTAACTTTAGGCTTGCGCGACAAGCAGCCACCCAGCTACAACCTCATTTCCACGTGTCATCATTCTCACTTTAGCGAAGCAATTCACACATTTGCGATGTCATTCCTAGGCTAGGTGGAAAATGAAGGATGGGGTTGCGAGGGACAGTCAAGCCGCAGCATGCTGAAACCTCTGGGGCTGATGCACAAATATGGAACAGTTATCCATTAACGCACACAATGTGTCTCTTAGGGACTTTATCCGGGATCTAATCATTAGGAAATTAATTACAAGAGAGAAATATTTCCATTGTGCATGTTCATTTCCCCTCCGTCACGGGCAGATGGTGTCACACTTGAGCCCTATTTTTAAGCTGTTTTTCTACCTGACATCTACCATTATGGGCCGCGGTAGTTCTCGCCAAACTATGGCTCAGAATAACAGAATTAACATTTATATTAATTTTGATGATTTTGATGGAAAAACAAATCTAACACTAAACCATATAGCGGTGGGCATACTATCAAACTACTGAATTATCCTGACCAAACTCAGAATGACAAACAAAACACAATATCTGAAATGTGGCTATATTCTTAATGCATCTTTTTAATTGGGTTGCAAGAAGCCAATTCTGCCACTCAGGAAAAGACACACACACCTTGTATGCATGCTCACACACACACACACACACACAACAGGGGGTATGTGTGCAGTAGTCTACACTGGAATGTGTGTGTATGCATGTTCACACACACATTCCAGTGTAGACTACTGCACACATACCCCCTGTTGATGCAAGCATTCTTTGAACAGAAATGGATAAGCAGCTCTGTGTTTTGTGTTGGTTGTCTGGCTAGATTTGAATGTTATTGCTGGACTGCAGACTTTTTTCTTTTAGTTGTTTAAAAAAAGAAAAGACTGCACAGACCCTGAAAGAAGACATATTATATGTCATTCATGTAATTGTAATAATGTAACTGTTATCTCAATGTAAATGTCTGAACAAAAACATTAATTAAAAAAAAAAAGAAAAGAAATGGATAAACACATAGAACAGACATATGGCATGCTAGGTCAGTCACCAAACCAAATCTGGTTGTGTGAGAACCCAAAAAGAAACACACTTCCAATTCAGACAAGTGAAGAATGCTCAAAAGAAAAATAAATTCAACGCAATGGGAAAACATTTTTGATTGTCATTTCAAGAAGCTAGACAAACTCCCAATGTCACATTGACAAAAGTTTTCAAATCGAGCAGAAATAACTCTGAACTCCCATCTTTGAACCACAAATGACTTTTCAGAAGTGACAGCTGAGTGACAACACAACCATGCACTCAAACATTTTTCCTCGGGCAGAATATGAGAATTTTTTCACTTTAAATGACTTTTTTTGCCTAAAGAGATTCATCTTTTTCTTCACAATTTTCCTCTTCTGCTCGTCAAGTGATATCCTACTTACCCTTCTAACAGAAATAGCATACTTAGGTATTCTATGGAAATATTTAAAGAAAGCCTGAACTTGACCTCGGGGTGTGCGAAGCCTGCAAATGGAAAACTAATAAAATGGGGAAATTCAGGTTCCTGCTCACGCTATTGAATTGCCACGCGTATGAAATCTGTTTTATGCATATGAATTCTATTTTAGCAGTGTGCCGAATAAAATGGTGAAACTGATTGCTTAGAAGTGGAAAACAATTGAATAAAAGGAATATATTTGAGCTTCACAGGCACATGCCAAGGAAATGCACCCTCTATTCAAATCTTTGAATAATTATCTCTGAATCTCAACATGAACAGAATATTAGGAACATGTGATGATCTAAATAGCTCACCACATCACACTCTGAGCCAAAGTTTCAAAAATCTCTTCCTCCGGTGGGAGTGCATCACACTGTTTGGAAAACTTTTGTCTGGTTTCAAGGTTTTGTGAGCATGGCAGCCACAGAAAGGTGTCCTGTAGTGAGTTATCGATTCAACCCCCAAAGCCTGTTGCTCCATTTGCAGAGTGCCACCCCATGCTGCACATCCACCGGGGTGTGAAAAGTGCTGGACCACAACACCACATGGACAAAAGTGGAGACCGCTGCCATCAGTCAGTACAAACACGGGGGGCAGCGATGTGGGTAGCAGTGACGGAACAGAACACATCCTGCCTCCCCAGCTCCCCAGGGCCTCTCCAGCCTGCCACGTGTCTGACAGATACCTGGCCATGCTGCCTTTTCCAACTGTGCACCAACACTACTGGGACAGAGAAGTGAGCGCCTGAGCCAGTCTAAAATAGGGTCAACCTGAGAATATAGATAAGTGTTACATGTTTAAACCTATACTAAGATCTTTATGTAAAAATATACCTGTCTTATCAGCCTAAATCACAAAGTGGGGCAATAGAGACGACCATGCCATCCCCACTAACTGACATCTATATAGAAGGTGACATCCCCGGGTACCAAAGATCAGCCAATAGCAGATGGCCAGTTCCCTACTTTTCATTAGGTCTCAGGCTTCACCAGAGATTTGGGTTTGGGGTTTAATTACTCTGTAAGAGGAAAAATACCAACTGTCTCCTAAACAGCAGCGAGCGCTCCATCCAGAGAAAGTTGGACTCACCAATGTTAGATCTTTTGCCTCTCTTGTCCCTTTGGATTCCTTTGGTATAAAGCATCACAGACTGGACAGGTTGGTGAATATGTGTGTGCTGTGCGCAGTTTACTTGTCATGTTGCATGATTTAAAATTTTTCACACAGTTACCCCTTGCTGCCATTTGGGGCAGCCAAAGTGCAAAGCTGCCTTGTGTAGCTTTAAGCTTAAAAATAGTGTAAGCCATCCAAGTTAAAATCACTCACCGGTCACCTTTGGAAACCCTTCAGAGGCCACTTTAACACTCCTGCCTACACTAATTAAATATAGCAGTTCTAATGCACGTTTCTCCTCCACATCCCAGGTATTAAACTGCCAGTTCAATTTTAGGAGAGCAAATTTGATTCAAATGTATAGTTATAATGACAGGGCGTAAATTCTTAACAGCCCTGGGTTCAACCGGCCAAACAAAAGTATTCTAAAAGTAAGCTCAACCAATAGTTGATCAATTGACTGACTGAGGAAGTGTGAGAAAGTGCGTGAGTCTTACTTTCAGGCATGATGTGGTGCATGGCTACAGACAGGAAGAAGATGGCGTCGCTGTAGTAAGCCCCAGAGCCGGCGCTGAAGTGCTTCTGCATGGCCTCGACGATAGGGAAGAGCTTCTGTGTGAGGGCGACCACGTCATGGAACACCACCTGCATGGGAGATTAATACAGAGGAAACATGTCAACTTAAATCACAACATTGACTACTGCAACTTCCAAACTGCAAGAGCATCAGCGAGATTCCTAAACTTGATATTCTGGTGTGTGTGCAACATCCAAGGCCAACACACAAACTGCATCTCAGAGAAAATCTTTCATTTTATTCAAACTGAGCAAATCCTAAAATCCCATTTTGTTTTTCCATTTTTGAGCGTTGAAAATTAAATTATTAGTATGGAGTTCGTCTGAATTTTGTGGAATTTTTGACAGATAAAATGAAATACAAGGCTGAAAGGTGTACAAAATTAATGCTTGTATGAAAATGTATTCTACAATATGCTGTAATGTCTAAGTTAATTTGCAGTTGAAATTCCAATAATTTTGGACATTCATAGAATATTAATTTTGCATCAGGAGTCTACAAATTTTGACTTTATCTTTCTCCTCCGACGCACCTGGCACATACATACGGTTGTGCAAATATAATGTGTAGGATAGAAAAATACAAGAAAATCCAAAATAAAATTAAAAAAATCAGTATGTAGTGTTAAATAGGTGTATATTATGATGTACACCTAAAAGCTAAAAAAGTCATTTCATTCTGACTTACAAAACAATAGCGTGTTATACTGAGTAAATGGTAAGCCTGACTAGAGTGAGTCTCTAGTCCTATTACTCATGCCATATGACAAAACCCAAATCTTCATTAATTGAAGAATTGACTGAGTGCAGAGGGTCTGCCACACAATCATCCTGATCCTCCACACAAATCCCAATGAATGCCATCTTCTCATCTACAGATTCACAGCTCCCTCAATCCCATGAAGCAGCAGTTTCTGCTGTGATCATGTACAGTAGATATCTCTCCAGATTACTGAAAGAGGATTGAAAAAAATACAGTAAGCACCGATTCCCATTAAAGCTTTCATTCCTACAGCAAAATCAACAAATATGTTCGGGACGTATTCCAGATTGGACGGTGGCCTTCTCTGGTTAAGCCCGACAACTAGATAGAGGGTTTAGATAAAACCTGGTCAATATGGCTGTCATATTTTAAATCAGGTCCACGTGTCTGGGATGCCAGACATCATTTAATGATCCCTAAAAGATTAAGGTAAGCCCCTGGGCTGTTTTTGGAAATCAGTGTCCTGGACTGCTGTTGGTATTGTGCTATAATGGCACACAAATCATTGCAGTTGGCTATAAAACAGTTGTATTTCCGAAGCCCCTGATGAAACCCTCACTCACTTAAGATGCATTGGAAACATTTACATATTATGCCTTTAGCAGATGCTCTTGCCAAATCCAGAGTGACTTGCTTTATGTGCAACGGTAGAATATGCTTCAGTTCATGCATCATGGATTATATGTGAAGTGTAACAGATAAAACTAGTACCAAGACAGGAGAATAAAATGGAATAGGATAAATGCTCAAAAGATTGATGGTTGATTCTTCCCTTCTCTCTTTAAAAGCAGAAGCATTACGTACGCTTATTGCTCAGTTATGGACTTTCATTGTATAAAACTGTGGCTTTGATAAAATTAGACTTAAAATCACCAATGGGCAGGAAAAAAAGGTTTCAGGTGACCATGGAAAATCTGGCTTCCACCTTTATAGCATGTGTATTTCTTTCTATTTCCTTGTGTATTTTATAGACTGTGTTGGTTTTTAAGAGCTACCCATGAATAATTCAGAGTAAACACAGCAAAACCAAAAGTTTACTACTTTCAATAACCCTGGCACAATAAATAATGCAACAAGGTCTTAGAAAAGCCTATTTGCTTTACAGCTATCCAACGTCTGCCTCAATTTAGGCAAATGGACTAAAGATTTGACATATGGTGATGATGACAAGGTTAAAGAGCAGGCCATCCAGCTGTGCTGCAATGTGAAAAACTGAACGGATGTTAAGTTTTTCAGTTAGGCTAGGAGTGGGTTTTTGTCTCTTACTATGTTCTTGGGACATTCACGTTACTGTGAGAGTCTTGAGATCAGTTTCAATTAACAACATAATTTTACTGAAGAGAGGTGAAGCCGTCACCACTACTGAAAAAGGAAGGAACATTAACAAATAAAAAGGCTAGCTGCTCTATTCTGGCACAAGGAAAGCTAATCAGTGAGTGCCAATGTGAGAGTATGCCTTGGGCCTGAAAGATTGACTGACCACACCATTACACCATTCAGACTGACATGTACTGGCTGTTGACTGTTCTCTGCACAGTGCAGGATTGCACGCTCCAAACAGTAGCTAGGAGAATGGATGCAATTAGGTGAGAAGAACATTATGTTTTGTTTACAGGCTATTGCTTTTACCGTTTTAGTGGCTATGAGATCACATTGTCTTTTGATTAGCTACACACTGGGCAGTCACAAAAGCAAAACTTCAGTTTGACACCAGTGGACAAAAAAGACTAGAAGGCCTAGCTATGCTGCAAATAATCCAATTAAAGTTTTTCCCAGATATTGCTCTAGTGACTTATTAGGAAGAAAAAAAGGTCACCTATTTTTTGGACACACTGTTGAGCTGCAAATAGCCCAGCAGCATTTTCTATTAAAATTGGAATCTGCTCTGACAAGAAACCTTCTCTCAGCAAAAGCAATACAGCTGGGCAAGTAATATTATTAGCTTGAGTCGTGAACATAGCCTAAACTAACCTAGGAAATAAAATTGGAGCTGCACACAGCTGATTTGAAAAGCTGGACGTGTTTGGTAGCTGCTATTGCGTTGTTGACCTGCTTTTTGAAGGGAAGCCCATATTGAGCAAAGTTTCCTTTTTGACTTTTCCAGCCTGGCTTGTCTGCCACAATCTCTACTGAACAGGGGATGAGAGAGGGACTTGGGTCATGAACATTCACCCCTCTACGTCATCAAACCACGGAAGGACAAATTTAATATGGAACGCATCCTGGTCAGTGGTGGAAACTGTTGCTTAACTATCTTTCACACAAGAGGACCATCATAACATATTTCTTTGTCAATAAGACTCCCCGAGTGCGTTCAGGTTTTAAAATTAGGAATCATTTCTGAGCAAATTACTTAATTCCTGTCAATAGTCTAAATAACGCACTGCTATTTGGGAAGCAATGGGGACAATTTGGCAGTCAAACACTTCATGAAATCATAGCTTGAATGCAGAAAGACTCAAGTGTGTCGTGTCATTGGAAGTGTGTGAATGATGGTCAGCAGTAATGAGCATGGCCCTTGGGCAGTGTGACTCTACAGGCTGTATGTTCCGAATGTCAAGGGGGTCTTTGAATTTGCCACTGTTGGAAAGTCATGGAGGTTGAGATTCTTGCATAACCACCATCTTGTCCTCATGCTCCCCCGAGATGAATAATTAAAATGAATGAGGGTAGGGATGAGCAGACGAGGATGTCAACATGCTCATACACTGCCCAAGTCAGCCCTCGGGGAGTTCCCATCCCATTTGTAACTTTGGCAGGACTTTGTGTGTGTCTGTTATGTGCATGTCAGCAGAGACAGAACGTGGTTGTGCCTGTTTCAGTGGTGGCAGCACATTATTTCATGCTTCATCATCTCAAAAACTCCATGTTTGAAACCAGTGGTCTGGAATGACACCATGAGGATGACAAAAACATCGGCTCGCACAGGAAATCACTGGGTATGCAGCCTGCAACTACGGGCTGGGCACAGGCTGTTCCAGTGTGTGCAGCATGTAACTTTGATAAGGCAGCAAGCTGTGTAAGTGAGTTATGAGCACAGATTCCCCGATGCCAGTCTGCACGCCTGGATTACTGCATGGAGGGCAACTGCTACCAACCACCAAGGGCATCAGAGCGCTGGGCTGGTGTGCAGATAAACTTCCAATATCTCATTAAATTCAATTGGAAAATGTGTCATTGTGGACACAATTATTCTGATAATACACCCTAAATTTGCAAGTGACATCTTAGTTATTCTTGGTGCTTTGCTGTGGGTGTTCCATGCAAATTTATGTACGCTGTGTTAGCAATTTGCACTTTGTTTACTGAGCGGTGTTAGTTTCCTGCCATGCAACTCAGCCTGCTACACAGCAGTGCACTCTGCTTCTATGCACATGATGCCTTTGCTGATTGGCCTCTTGTTGACTGCTATTAATGTAAACATAACCGAACAGAATTTATGATATAATGTTAATATAATAAACAGCCAAAGTTATGAGCCCTCATACTCTTGTATCTGCTGTATTATTTTGTAATATTCCAAATCCTACTGATTGTCACCAGTACTTTGTAGTCCTCCTCTTTAACAAATTTGCATTGCATCTTGATTAACTTCAGTTTGTAGTTGTACATTGAAAAATTGTTTGTATTGTTTTGTTTGCATAACGTATCTGAAGGGTGGAGGGTGTTAATCCTAGGGGGATAATCTCTGCATGTCACTGTGGTCTCTCTTTTGGAGGACCTAAGAGATTTTGTCTGGTCATCTCCTTAGATATCAGTGTAGCTGCTCTCACCGCACTGCTCCATGACAAGACAAATCTGAGCAGTTCATCACGGCTTGTCCAGTACCCTTCATATTGCATTACACTGTATTACACAGTTCAGTGGCGCTCCTAAAGAGAGTTTGAGCAGGGTTTGACTTGGAAAGTGGGGAGGGTGAAATGAACAGGGAGTAATCTGACCCTCTGGCTCAAAACTGCCTAGATGCTAAGCTGAGCAAACCTCTAGTCAATCCAAAGCAGGCAGAGGATCAGCCTAAGCTAACGCAGAGCTGCGACATCCCTACCAGATGATGAAGATGATGAGATATTCCTGGGGGGGGAACAGGGCTGGAAGGCAAGGGAGGATTTGGGAAGGGATAAGCAAGTTGTAAACAAGTTTGTTATCTTGTGCTCTGTGAGGCATACAAAAGAAGGGGGGGGTGGGGCAGGGCATCGCATCAAACAGAAAGAGCAAGACAGAGGCGACATAATCCTCTCTTTTGGCAGAAAGAACACAGACGGGGAGGGATATCTCCAACAGTGAGGGTAGTTTGGCAGGCCAACACTGCCCCCGTGTGTTTCAAAACACATGGCATAAATACGCTTTGGTGCAATCTCCAGCCAGTGTGTTTCTCCAAAAGGAGGCTTATGTTCCTGAGGTTAGAGCCTGGAGTCTTTAATTGCTGAACCCTAAAACAGCGATGTGCAATGAATCTACATCAGTACAACTACATCAATAAACCAGTATGGCTGGGTGTCACTGGAAAGATCCAATTACTGCCTCTAAAATTCTATTTTTTCCAATATTGGTCCTTATTTAATGACTGTACATTTCATTATGCTACAGAGTAAATTATCTGTTTCACTAAATAGAAAAAGACCACACTCAAATGATTTCTTCAAAACAAAGCACCGATGAGAAGAAGAAAATTGTAGTTCTCGTTGTAAGAATCAAACATTTCGAAGATTTTTAATACTTTGAAATTGATAGATACCCGAGATTGGTACAGTGCCAATAGATATTGTGTTAGGATACCCAACCCTACCTACCTCGTACTTAAATGTTGCGTCCAGGAGAAATTCCAGCAGCATCCTCTCTCCCAGTTCTTGGCTGGCCTGGTCGCTCACAAAGTGAAGAACGAGCACCTCTCCCTCCAGGAAGCGGCCATGCTTGACCATGGACAACATGGCCACCCTGAACTTCTCCTGCAGGCTCCGGCTCTTGTCCACCTTGGTGAACATCATGAGCGCGTGGTAGTGCTGGTCGCCCACAGCCTCACTGTCCGCTCTCCTGAACCTGCTGTCCTCGCTCTCTTCTCCTGCGTCTCGCTCCTCCCCTCCTTCCTCTTCAGATCCGTCCGGGTGCGGCAGCCTGGTGTCCAAAGTCAGGTCTGCGTCGTTTCTGTTGGCGTTGTGGCTGGCCTGCGTGTGCTTGATGCGCTTGGTGGTGCTGGAGAAATTCTGCTTCTCTGAGCCAAAGTAGTAAAAAGCTACAACGGCAAGCGCTGCGGCCAGAAGCAGGACGAACTGATAGGACTTGAATGTGCTGATCCTACCCATGGTGCCGGCTACCACTCTCAGGACGCCCATATCTCCCAACCACCTTGTAATCCTGTTGATGTCATGGGACGGGAGATGGGAATAAACCCACCATCTTGTGTCTTTCTAGTTCACTGTCATTTTTCAGAAGTAAGCTTAGTCTTATCAACAGAGACAGGCCTTTTCCTGTAAGAGAAAGAAAAGTCATTTTCAGCCCAAGCCTAGAGGGAAGAGGAGTGGGACAGACAGAAGTAACACTTGGTGCTCTTGTGGATTAAGAAAACTAAAGTCCTTAAATGTATAGGTGCTCATTGGGAGCAGGATTCACATCTATAGAAAACTGAGATACTAGCTCGACGATTGAAAACCTCCACTGAGAAAAAAAAGTAAACTAATCCAAGGCTCTCTAAATCCAGTAAAAGGAGGGAAGAGACTAAAAGCTTGAAATTTAAAGAGCCTTTATTGTCAGTTATTTTCAGTCCAAGCCTAGAGGGGAAGAGGAGTGGATTTGGACTTGTTTAACTTGAATGCAAAAGCAATAACAACGGCTCTAAATTCGTGTCTTGACATGTTAAGCGTTATCTACAATAACTTTATTTGCCAGAGCCCTGCAGCCAGGCAGTGTTGTAATTTCGCGCCACGGCTGACAGTCTAGACAACAACATGCACAGTACCTCGATTACGGAGTTTGGCTAAATCAGTAACGTCAGTCGACCCATGCACGTCGATGCTTGCAAATCCGTGAAGTTATTGCCATGCCCAGAAAATAAACCGTTACTAGAAGAGTAGTAGCCATGCACTCACCTGTTTCAAACCGTAACGTTAGCTCTCAGCAGTTTCATCTTGACAGCTTGCTCGGGCTTTGGCTGACTTACAGCTTTCAGGATTCCTGAGCTTACGAAGCAACATGTTTTGCTAGTAATGTATTACAATGCATTTTTATTGTCGCTGCCGTCCGTTACCGAGCACAAAGCAACCCCCAGAAGAAACAACCACACTGCAAAGCTACACAACGCTGGGTGTTGACAAGCTGGCTAGCTACGATGCTAATTACAAGCAACGGCAATGCGCTTATGTGCGTCGCTGACTTGCCCTCCCCCCACTCAGTTCGTTAAACCCAATTCTACGAGGGCCGTATGATTGTTTAAAATTGGTGACAAAGATTTAGACAGTTATATAGTTTACAACTATTACTTGGTTTGAATATGTATTTAGTTGGAGTAAAAATAAATGGTATATCGGGGAAACTACTACAAAATATGTTGTGACACAACATTAGCCACACCCACTTTTGGTTCAGCCGTATTCCGATTGTCATGCTGCCTTTCCGTGCTGTCGGAAATGTTGGAATTATAAGTGGACCGCATATGAACCACCCATCAATGACTGGGAAAGTGGGAATTTTGCAGATATGCGACGTTTAGCGGGCGGGGACCATGGAAGTTGTGTCTACAAGTTATGGCAAAAGAGCAGCATTTCATTATTTCTTATTGTTTGGCATTCCATGCGATTAATTACTAAATATATTTTCCTCTTTTCCTGATGCGCATTTTCTCCTCTTCGTTCTGCATCTGCGGCGCAAAGTATCACTGAGCTGCCTGATTTCTAAAATAACACAATTTCCCGAAAACTACGTTTGGCACATGATTCATTTGCTATTACTCTTAACCAAAAGCACGTGAATCCAAGTCGTGTTTACGACGTCAAACCTTAGAAATATGAGCTTACGAGGAGTACATGAACGCAGCATCACTTCTCACGACATTGTCGACAACGGCATTGTTGCTCCATGCTCACGGTAGTCGTCTCTAGCTAATGTTAGCCACCTTGTATTTACAAGAAAGATGCTCGTTTTTGTATTTGCCTGATGTTTAATTTTAGTTTGAAGACGTTACAAATACTTAAGTATTGTATACGTTACCTAGCTTGACTTTTCTGTGTTAAAATTAAGCTACATCGCTAGCAAAACGCAAGCTAGCTTGCTAACGACTCGCGAAAATGAATTCCAACACGAACGTAATTCAGGTGACAAATGTCTCTCCGAGCACCACGTCCGAACAAATGAGAACTCTGTTTGGATTCCTCGGAAATATAGAAGAGCTCAAATTATTTCCACCCGAGTGAGTATTTTGGACAACAAATGAGTGAAATGGTTTCTCTTTCGGCTTACGCGGCTCTTGCTGTTTTGTACTTGAGGCCTGTAGCGGCGAGCTGGCCTTGTTGCACGCAAAATGTTTGCCCGCGCCTTGGTGAATGCAGAAGCTAACATAGCAGCTAGCTAGCTAAACCAGAAACTGCTCAGACTCCTTGCACACGAGGGACCCATAATGAGATGTTCTCCTTAGAATATTGTTGTTATTGATGATTAATCTAGTACACAGTTGAACATCGATCTCCACTGTAGATGCCTGAGATAACAAGGACAGAGAGTTAAAGCTATTGTTAAAGCACCATAGCTAGTACATTCTCTCTTTGCATGTATGCTAACTTTTATTAAGTAGAAAAAGTAGTGGAATACAATTTCATTGTGTCACTGACCCCCTCAACAACCCCTGGGGATCTCCGGGTCCCACTTTGGGCACTACTGAGCTAAACTGCAATAGTTAATTATGCTTTAATGTTTACATTAGCTAGTTACAGCAGGGGATAATTAAGTGTTCTCTGCTTTGTTTTCCCCCTGTCGAAATACACCTGGCTACTCTGCAGGTAGGAAATGGGAGACTGCATTTTGGCGGGAGGTAGATGGGAGGACACCACTAGAAAGATTCAGATTTTATTTACATTTTAGATTTAAGGTATTTAGCTGAGGCTCTTATCCAGTATTAATGCAACAGTATGAATAGCAGCTAAGCCTCAATTTCAAGTACACCCACATTACAAGCAGCCAACAGGAAGAAGGTCAAGGGTCAAAGTCTTAGTGCCCTGACAATATTCCTGTGACCCTGAAATGATTATGTAAGAGTGCTAAGGATGGGGTTTACTTCAAGATGAACCATATTAGACTGAGTAGAGGATGCATTGTCCCCAGGGACTTAAACTCATTCATCCTTTGAACTCCGTTTGAAGAGGGCATGTCGGGTATCCTTGTTTGTATTCTTTGCACAACATATTTGTATTTTCTTCCAGTGACTCTCCCTTGCCTGTGACTTCACGTGTCTGTTTTGTAAAGTTCCATGAGTCTGAGTCGGTGGGAGTGTCCCAGCACCTGACGAACACCGTCTTTGTGGACAGAGCCTTGATTGTTGTCCCATTCGCTGAAGGTGGGTGCTTATTTTGTTCTTGTCTCACTCACTTGACTATCTATGAACATACAACACAAATTTTGTAGGTGTATTTTGATAGAATTGCAAACACTATCTGAGCCATTGTGAATTATATTGACCAAGCAAAGTTAGCTAAGCTTTTCATTGCTTGGCAGTTCTAGGTTTGTAAAAGGGAAATGTACATTTGTGCCCATGTCTTACAATCTAGCCTTTTTTGTAAACTTCTCTCTCTGTTATTTGTGTTGTGGTTTTCATAGTGGACAAGTCATTTGCAGAGAGCCCCTTCCTTGCTGGCTGAAAGTGGTCCTCTGCTGCCATCAGGAGATTAGAAAAATTAATGGCACCAGGCTCGCAAGCCCCTTCTCACTCTTGTTCTTCAGTAAAATATTAACTGTCTTTTTTTCTCTCTGTTTAAGGCATCTTTTCATAAAAAGATTAGCCACACAACTCTAAGCAAAATGGGGGGTGCAGGGCAATCAAAGTACCTCACATCTGAAATAAAGGGATTTGAAAGATTTTTCCAAATTTCATTTGTTTCAATCAGTAGGCATGCACCAAACACAAAGCATGCAAGGTAGATTAACTAATCAGTTATGCATGCTAGAATGGATTTGGAAGTTGTGTATCATTATCATTTAGTCATTTCCAGCAGATGCTCTGGAAGGTTATCATCACATAATTTGGCTATTAATTATAAGCACTGCCTTTGGCTTTTACTTGCTTCATGTGCCAAATTCTTATAATATTATTCTACACTGTGCATCTATTTTCCCAAATTTGCACTAACATACTGGAGGTAAAAGTAGTCTTAAGCCTCTGCTTGATGTTGCAGTGAAATGCTTTTTATTGACCCTCTCCACACATGACTCTGAAAGGGTTGAGTGAATCTCACGTTTAACGGTGGTGTTTCTTTTGTTGTTGTGTTTTACAGTTCTTTTTCCTGGTTCAGCCAGCCCTATATACCAGGCCCTGCTGAAAATGCCACCAACAGTTTTGTCTTCTGCAGCCTTATCCTGTTTCTCAAGTGTCCTTTCTGTCGTGTGTGTGTGTGCGCGTATGTGTGTGTCTGTCTCTCTCTCTCCGTTAAAATCAAAATTGTTGGATTCGAAAATAGCCTGTTTTCAGATTGCACAACCATGGATCACCATCTCCATAAGATTTTCCCTTTGATTTTATTGTTCTGTGTTTTGTTTCTCTTCAGCATTGGGCACATTGTTTACGATTCTATCAGGGCTTTTGCTGGAAATAGCCCTTACTTGATAGAACCTGTTCAGTGCAATTTATCCTCAACTTTGTTTGCTGTTTTTTAGCAAGTTACTGTTGGCTAAAACCTAGCAGTACTATATCTGCTTAGCACTGTATATGGATGCCATGTAAGTGTTGCGGTGGGCAAAGTACAAACTAGCCACCAGCAAAAGCCCAGAAAAGGCAATATGACTGAACCTTTTCTGTTTTTTGTATTGGTAATGGTAAGTGATGCACCATAAGTGATGAATTGTACCCTATTGTCTACACCCAAATCATGAACTTTGTTTTCTGTATCTCGATGTTTTTTGTGTGCTTTATAGCGAAGCAGCCGGCGCGAGTCGCTTGTTCATAAAACATCTAATGAAAGTTGAGAGCACATCCCACTGGACAACCGGCTGTGCTTGCTTACGTTTGGTTCATGACTTAAAAAACAAGTACAGGTGATAAAATCTTGGCAGTGTTGACCACAGTGTGTATTGTGACTTTTGAAATCATAGCTGCTAATCCTACAATCATACTTTGAAGAAAAAAAAAGTCAGGGATCAACATTTACAGACAAGACAAAAAACTGGAATGTGTTTTGTTTTGGTTTGTTTTTTTGTTTTTTTTGCTACATAACTCTCTCGTGGTAAGAGTAGTTAGACTGAGGTGGCTTGTCTGTAAGTCTTGTCTGAGTGTAGTAGATGTTGGCTTGGAGCGTGCACTGATACGTTGTTGTTTCTCTCCAGGAGTTATTCCTGATGAATCTAAAGCTCTGTCGCTGCTAGCTCCAGCCAATGCCGTGGCAGGAATGATGCCTGGGGGAGGCCTTCTCCCAACACCCAATCCTTTGGCATCAGTAAGTGTTTACATTCACCTGTCTTGAAAGCCTATGTTGTGCTTATGATCTCTGCGGACAGGTATTTTGGGTCTCTCTTTGACATAGCTTGAAGTATCTTGGAAATATCTAAAAAGTATATCAAAGTGTCATCCTATATAAAGGTTATTACTAAATCTAAGCCAGATTTGTGAAAAATCGCCTTTATTGCCAAAATCATGTGATGTTGATTTTTCATCTAATTTTCTGTGATGCATGCAAAGCAAAATGTAATTTCTATCTATCCATTATTCAAGGTTTGGGTGTAATTAATACAACTTAAATTTCTATAAAAATCCACAGGACTTTATAGAAGGGAGAGGGGGCATATTAGAAAATGGGTTTAACTTTCACTGTAGCCAGAATTAAACTTTAAAGTCAAATTTCTCACAGTACCATAAGCACAAAAAATGCAGTTTTTTTTACTATGGGTGGCCCTGGAACCCATAACCATGATAGAGTTTGCAGTGTTTGTGTGTTAGTGTCAGTATCAAATGTTCCAGATGGGAGGGACACCATTTGGAGGTCTGGGAGGTCCCAACATGGAGCAGATGGCTGCCATGGGAATGCCTGGACCAAACATGAACCCCCAGGTTAGGACTTGACCAGTTGCATTCATAATCACTGCAGATTTGTATTAAAAAAATCTTATATCAAATGGATAATATCCTAATTCTCTTCTTCAGGCTCTTTCTGCTGACTTCCTGAAGCTCATGCAGTCCATGGACCCCAAGTAAGAAACTAATAACCTCCTCATCCAATGTTTTCAGTGCAACGGGCCTCACCTAAATATTTTTAAGACAATAATCCAATTCATTGATGCCTCTGCAGATTGAATCCCATGGCAGCTGGACTGAACTTGAACCCAGGGATGAAGGCCGACGCGTCCAATAAGGAGATTGAGGAAGCCATGAAGAGAGTTCGAGAGGCTCAGTCACTCATTTCTGCAGCTATTGAGCCAGGAAGTGAGTACTGTGTCTCTTTTAGTCCCCCACTATGAGATCGGGTCCAGGAACTATAGTTTGGTCTCCATCTTGGCATCCATTTGTCCGTCTGTCACGCACAAAGTCTTAGACACCGCAATCCAGATTTTGTGGTTATTTTATGGTGTATTTATGGTACATTATTGGGTGAAAATGTTAATGTCTTGTGTTTTTTTTTTATTAAACTGTGTGGATTATGCTAATAGAATTTAGCTCAGTCAGATGTAGAATATTTGTTCCGTTATGTGGGCGATCCCACTACCTGGTAAATATACTCATCAGTTCATGCTTTTGTTTTATCGTCGTTTTTGCAGATAAGAAGGATGACAAGCGTAAACATTCCCGCTCCCGCTCCCGGTCACGACGCAGGAGGTCCAGGTCTCGCTCAAAACACAGGTGAGACCGCTGTCTGACAAGTCCTAGTTTCTGGTCTATCAATGCAATGAAACAAATAACGTCTTGTGGTGTGTGCACCTGAAAGATTATCATATGGTAAAACTTTGTCACCTTTGCGGCAGACGATCGAAGAGCAGGTCTCGGCGGAGGTCCCACTCCAGAAGCAGGAGGAGGTCCAAGAGCCCACGGAGGAGGAGGTCCCACTCCCGAGACCGAAGCCGCCGCAGTAGATCTAGGTCAGTGTCTCCTCTCTTGTCCTTAAAAACAAGATAACTTCCATTTTTGATGATGCAGAATTTGACCTGCAGTTTTAAGATGCAGTTTTGCTACATACATAATACTTCATCAACCTGCTACACATTCATACAGTTACACACATCCACATGCAGATCAAAAGTCCTCTACTGTTTGGACACTGAGAAACTTGGGCATTTGTTCCACTTGTCTAACAATTATATATAAGTGCTCTTCTGATTCTATTGTTTTCCTTGCTTGTGTCTTCCTTGTCCAGGGACAGGAGGAAGGAGGAGAAGTCTAAGAAACGGTCGAAGACGCCTCCCAAGAGCTACAGTAGTGCTAGGAGGTCTCGAAGCATCAGCCGGTGAGTGGCACAGTGTGGAACAGTGTTTTTATATGCCGAAATGCAGGCACACCTCAGTTTGAACTAAGACAACAATGACAGGGGTAAACAATTATGTGGGTGTTTTGTTTCTCTTAATTGCCCTACCCAGGAGACGCAGGCGAAGCCGCACCGCATCTCGGTCCCCAAAGAGGAAGCTTTCCAGGTCGCCATCGCCCAGACGGTGAGTACAGTACAGTCTTCCTTCCTTTATTTGGAATACAGGAAATAAATATAATATCAGTATGGGAGATCCAGTGGTTTTTCAACCTTAAAGATCATGTATTTGTCCTGTACACAGCCACAAGAAAGAGAAAAAGAAGGACAAGGAACGGGAGAAGGACCGGGACAGAGAGAGGAGGGAGGACAGGGACCGGAGCCGAGACGAAAGAGAACGCTCCACCAGTAAGAAGAAGAAGAGCAAAGACAAGGAGAGAGATCGGGACCGCAAGTCTGATAGTGAGAAAGGAGATGTCAAGGTTTGTATGAGAGATGGGGTTTCTTATTATATTTATTGGCAGTTCATCTAAAGTCACGCAACTGACTGGCGATAAATTAGAAATATGTCAAAAACTCAAATAATTGACAGCTCCCTTAAGCCAGACACACTCTTCATGACCTAAGATCTCTGTGCCGCTCGCATCAATCAACCGTCTGTCCTGTCATTTCTTGTCTCGTCGATTGTAGTATCGCTGCCCTGCGGAAACGAGTGAAGCATGACTGTTTTTCGCCTGATTGTGCTAAAAAATGGAGATTAAGAGGGAAGAGCAGTTCGCAGCACTTACTGTGTGTGCACTCATTTGTTCTGAAAAAGAATAAAACTAGACGCCAATTTTGAGGAGAGAATGGCTGGGGAGATGCAGGCAGCCTGGGTTGTCTGTGCTGCAGAGAGAGTTGGAGGTAAATTATAAAGTGCAAACAAAATAGGTAGCTAGACTGCATTGTTTGATGTTCTGACACAGTAGGAACACAGTATCGGCAAGGGAATATCATTCCATAACAAAATATTTCTCAATATTTTCACAAAAGAAAAAAGAAAAATAAATTAAAAAAAAAATTTCTTCCACCTGGCCCCCTCCTCTCTAGTATTGCAGACAAAATCAAACATGTTTTAAAATCTACAGAGGTCTGAATGGGTCAGACTGCTTCTGTGACCGGCTCGAGCTTAAGATTTGGCGCTCCTAGTTTACTCCGGAATGAGGATTTTGTCTCGGATCTCAGCTGTCTGGGACAGCTACATCGGGCCTAAAGTCATGTAGTGTGTGCCTGGCTTTATCGGTACACACCAGGAGATGGATCATCGCATGGTTAATAAATACAGTATATGCAAGTTGCCCGTTTGCATTCATAATGATGAGCCATGATGGGAAATTAGTGTTTTGCTCAGGCAATTCTATATGTAATTTGAATTTACATACATATTACATCTAGTATTTTTTTCAACCAGTGCCTTATCCAGCAATCCATTAATAGTTCTTTAAATGTTCCCAGTTTTATTGGATTCTAAATGCAACATGTAATGCAACACTCCCTAAAGTAGAGTTGTCATGTTCATCCACTGTGAAGCTCAGCCTTTAACCCTCTTTTTGTCGGAACAGGTGACCAGGGATTATGACGAGGAGGAGCAGGGTTACGACAGCGAAAAAGAAGGAGAGGAGGAAGACGACGAGAGGAAGAGCGACTCGGACTCTGCCTCGTCCCCCAAAGCCCCGGAGGAGCTGGAGAGAGCCGAGGGAGAAATGCCCAAGAAGTCCAAACTAAACGGAGACGATCACCATCAGGAGGACATGGAGATGAGCGACTGAGAATATCCCAGAGGCTGAAACAAACCGCAACTTTCCACTGTCCTTTTTTTTTGTTTTGTTTTTTAAAAATAGGCCACAAAACTTCTGTGCCTGATCACTTAAAGTTAAAAATGTGATTTGTAGTCTTAACTGCAGAAGGGGGGGGGAGGTGTACAGGTGTTTTGCATTTTAGATTCTCTCAACAGAGAAATGATGTTGTTTGGGATAGTCAAATTTATCTCTGTATTGGACAGAGCGTCTAGTGAGCATGTGTAGGAAAACGGTCACAAATAACTTTTTGTAAAGAAAACGGTGGGAAAAAACGAAGAAAAATGAGTAACATTAGACATGGTTTTAAATTGTCAAATTGCTGTACTTGTTTGTTTTAAGGCCCTATTTAATTTTTTTTCCCCCAAATTTCCATTTGTCTTCAGAACTTTTAGTCATCCTGACAGAATATACAGCATTTTCTACTGAAATGCTGTTTCTCTCAATATTTTACTAGACAGGATTTCCCTTGCCCATTCAGACTGTTATCAAATAACGCCCAGCACCACGTTGCATTTGGTGCAGGGCAGCTTTTTTATTTTTTTGCTCTGTTGGGAGGCCTAACCAATTTGCGTTAACGGTAATTCACTCGATCCTATTGCAGCTGTCCCACCTATTTCACAACCCCCTGTAAATGTACACTGTAGATCAAAATGAGTGTTGCTGCAATTAAATACCTTGTCTGCAATATGTTTTACAAAGGAAGCTAATAAAATTGGGTCAAACTATCTTTACTTGTGTGTTGGTATGTGATAGAGGAAAGGAAAATTAGCTCCTGCTCATGCTATCAGTGATGGTCAGGATGTGGAAAAACATGGAGTCCACAGGTTCCATTCAGATATGTGGGATTTTTATTTTAGTACATTTTATACGAAAATAGTGTGGCAGGCTTATACAAGGGTTCTTGCTGTACAACTGGCATGATGTAGATGCATGAATACATAAAACATGTAAGATTCAAGCAGCTGAAGCCGTAGGAAGGAGCATAAAATAACATGTAAAGCGTACGTAAGTGAGGAGGCACACTTCCATTGGCTGCACTAGCCAGTAGTGAGGAATGGAATCGTGATGGGAGGAGGGGGGGGAAACAAAAAGTACTGTATTTGGCTACACTGATATTGAATATGGATATAAATACGCATGTTCCACCATGAGTGCCTGGCTGCTGAACAACACCTTGGAAACCAAATTGTCAGTTAGGACTCCAGCGGCAGCCAAGCTTAGGAATGAACTAAAGTAAAGCATAACATTCTGCAGAATACCTATTTGGATCAGCATCGACCGTTTCAGCAGCTAAAAAGATCCGGTAAAGTTAATGATGAGCTCTTCCTGCCCAAGTCAGTGTCAACACTTCCTGGACTGCAAATTTCTACTGGATGAATTTCCCCAGGAACCTTGGTGCTTTGTGCTCTTCTCCCTGTGGAAATTTCACGGTTCCATACATGTGAAAAGGGGGTTCATAAAGTTTATCAAATGTGGAATAAAAAAAAAAAAAAGGTAACACAATACGAGAATTAATAGATTCTTTTTTTAAACCAGCACAAAAGTATGTACAAAAATAGCAACTGCCACCATGGTACAAACCAATAAACTCTTGAATTAACTCACATGACACTTTACATTAAAAAAAATCCACAACTCTTCCTCTTGCAGAGGACACCTTAATCCCATCAACATAAGGAAAATAAGAAAGGAGAAAGTAAAAGACAAAAGCAATAAAAATCCATAAAACCGATGTATTTACACATTGCGCGGGGGAAAGGCCCGTTTTTTTGTTACGTGTAAAAATGGCATGAACATTGTACTTCAACATCATTCACTCATTCCCTAATGTCTACAGATAACTGAAAAAAAATGTACAACCCCCTGGTTTGATTCTTTTAGCTGGATTGTAGTTTGTTACATAGTTTACAAAGGTAGAATAAGAAGAAAAAAACAAGGCTTAGACGTCATAACTTATAATGCCACACTCGCTGCCAGTCAAACAGAAAGAGAAGAAGACTCTGTGGTACCATTAAAATTTGCAGCATTTCTAGCGTTGCCTCGATGAAACTAGATTTCAAACGCAGTACAAAGGGTTGAGGATCACACCATGACTGCCATTATGAACTCAGCTGAGTGCAGAGTAGCTGTAGTGAATCTAAATAGTGCCCAAAAGTTCAGTGATGCTACTCCACGCTCAGGATAGTCCTTGTTACACAAAAAAAAAAAAAGCAAAACAGTTTTGTATCACTTGTGGAACTCTAACTTTTAGGTTGTTAAGCTGCAAAAGTAGCTGTTTTATTAAAATTCACCACCGTTTATTTTCATTTTTCTGACTTTTCTCAATGAAAGTCTCAATTTGATGATGTCACAGGATTGCATTTTCCGTGACGTTAAAGTCACAATGAAACTGCATTTTGAGAGTATCTTGCTTCCTTAAATGTGATGGATTTCCTGTTGAAACAGGATGTTGGGGGCGGGACATAACGCAGGGAGGGACCATTAAAAAGTGTAAAGTGTATCTGTTAGAGAAAGGCAGTTGTATTTGATAGGAAGGACAGGGGGGGGATTTAAAAAACAAATCTGTGATTGTTTATTGGTTGGAAATTTGGTTGGAAACCACTAAAGGTTTTCCATTTTCCAGGAAGTAAAAATAATTAGATTTTGATATAAAAAATCCAATAAAATATATATTTATTGTTTCGGTGCGACTTTAAAGCTAAAAATGCAAATCTCAAAACGACAAACATCTTGGGAATTTTTCCGGAAAATGCCAACTTTTGCAGAATAAAAACCTAAAAAGTCAATTCTGGTTTCAAACTTCCTCTTCAACATCCCACACACAGTAACTTCAGTGCTTCACTACAGGTCAGTTAAACACAATCCCTTTATAAACATTACGTACATACTTACACACATAGCATCAACTGAATTGGTACTCCCTCTCCTACTTAAAACCCTCGTGCAGAAAATGTGTCAGCTCCTCCGTCACTCACTGTAACTTCAATGCCCTTTCCTTTTCGTGGACGAGGCGTTCAGGCGCTCTCAGGTGTCCAGTGAACGCGGTTACATGCACTCCCTGCCTCCTGTGCTGGGTTGAACCGAATCCGAAAGGTGAGAGCAAATGTAGAACCTGCAACACTATGATCCAAAACACTTTTAATTCAATACAAAATGTCAACCTCTCCTGCCACAGTCTGAGATTATACAATTTTTTTGTCATAGAAACTGTATTTTAGGTCTGGTTGTCTTGCTGCTGTATTATGAGGCATCTGCCCTGCTGAAGTGTCCTTGAGCAAGGCACTGAATCCCTACCAGCCTCAGGTTGCTGCTCTGTAGCCGAGCCTGACCTCTGACCTCCCTGGGGGAAAAAAAAAAAATCTTTGTTGGGGACCCATAAACTGCCATAATTATTTATTCTTTCCTCTTCAACTCGGTTTTTCTTTTGCATTAAAACAAAGATGTTTTGGAGCATAATGTTCTACGTTGGCTTCCTTGCCGGACGTCCAGCCTGAGAGGTTAAAGGTCAGGGAAGCGGCTGGGGTCTTCTTTGTACTCGTTGGGGATGGTGAAAATGGACTCGTCGAACTCGTCGTAGCGAAACTCCTGAAACGTCACCGTGGCTGTGATGGTGGGAAAGACGGGGATGTCTGCGGGGAGGCGGGAGCGGTGGCAGAAATTAGACTTTTATAGATCTTAAGAGGCGTACTTTGACATTCTGAACTATTCTAATTGGTTTATTTTTATTCAGACACCTGTCAAGGAAATGCTTCTATATTTCTCCTTTAGTTTCTTTAAAGTAATAACTAAACTGTGAAAGACTCGACTAGAATTTAAAGCATCCCTTAAAACATCCCTTTCAACCCAATTACCGCATCGTTTCAGTACGCTGATCCCATATATATTCAAATAACCATGCAGATATGCTTGTTTGGATTACATCAACTTACCGAGTTTGACAGGAAAGCCGGGGGGGAGCTTCATCTGAACAAACTCCCTGAGTTTATTAAAGTGCTTGAAGGGTGCAATCACCTCCAGAACATTTAATAACCTGAGGGGAAACACATCCAGCAGACGGTGTCAGACAGACTCAACTCATTCTGAGCAAATATCACACACGTATTGCGTCATGACTGCAAGTCCAGAGCAATTTAAAACTACTTTCCCCGATGATTAACCTTAAGTCGTGTGACTGTAGGGCTGAAATTATGGGAAAAATGATAATGCCGATTATTTGGCTAGATACTGTAATCATGATAATTCATTTCGATGATTTTAGGCGCAAAATTTTACATGTTTTGCAAATTCTATAAATTGCGTGACCATTTTAAACTACAGTGGACATAGTAAGTGAAATCAAATGTTGCTGGTTTAGCATGATGATTATTAACCATGGAAACTAAAATTACAAAATAAAATTATACATGATTAATTATGCAGTCCAATGTAACTGACTAGTCTAAAAACAGAATGACATAAATGACAGCTCTTACTGAGTTTGTCAAAAACATTCAACCCATTTACAACCGATGTGATGATGACTTAATTTCTTGTCCATTAAGTTATTTATAAGCCCTTGGCGTCTCGCTGTCTTTTCTACTATGTTTTATCACTTAAATTTAACTAAACTAAAACCAGCCCTAGCACTGTCCAAACATCTTAAGTGTCAACACCGGTATCATTACCACCCAGGTCCCAGGAAAGAATTAACATGAAAGTTATCTTGCCGCCTGCTTATCAATAACTGTCTAGACTTTGAGAGGAAGACTTACGATTCAATGCCCAGAGGGAAGTCTTGACTCATGGCTACCGTGGCTTTGAAGTTCTTCTTGCTCTCTTTGCAGACCAGCTCTCTGCCGAGATGAGGCGCTCTGAGGGGGGAGAGGAGAGACGACCTGTCAGAATATCATCCCACAATAACAACTCACCAAGTAGGACTTTGAAGTTGCTATTCTGCAAAAGCGGACATATTCCTTAAATTTTCCAATATTTATGACAGTTTTATGAGTTTTGACTGATACTGTGAGTTATCAAGAAGGGAATAATTGTTCCCCGCCCTCTGTCTTCATGTTCTTTCTCCTAAACCAGAGGTGTCAAACTGCGATCCTCGAGGGCCGAAGTCCTGCGGGGTTTTTGATCTTTTCATGAACTCGAGGACTGCAGTTTGAAGGTAACTACCATAGCCTTGATCAATTATGTAAAACAACCGACCCTGAACGTGACAACCATGATACACAGATGTTTGTAGGTGAACCTTTAGGGCTCTATTTTGGTGACGGGGAAGTGATACTTTGATATACATTCCTTAAACAGGAGAAAATAAGATACATAAATATAAGATTTTTCATTCTTTCTAACTGTATACACACATGTGGCTGTGGCTGAATGATTGTTATCCAATGCAGAACTGTCAGTACACGCCATGACTTCGCTTTGAGCCGTGTGCCATTGATTCACAAAAATATACAGCCTTTACGTGAAATCTATTAATCAATTTGAAGAAAGTGACACCAACTCTTGCCAAATGACGGACCAAGTTAAAATAAATGAAGGTACTTGGTACTACAAACAACGGTGACTGGAAGGACAACAGGAAATTTAAGTCCTCGGTTCACAAAATGATAACACTTCTACGAACTTCAGGTAACTTCTATAGCTCTATAGTGGACGGGAAATTACCCCTCATTTGTTTAAACACAAAGATACCTACTTTCCATTGTCAGCAGAGATGTATTCTTCCCAGGAAATAGTGTTGGGTGACGGGGGAGTTAGAGATTGCCTCCTCGCCGGCTGAAGAGTGCGGAGGAAAAAACAACATGTCAAGGATAGAGCCCAGACTAAACAACTGCAGAGTCACACATAACAAACACCACAAGGAGAAACAAAAGGCTCACAGCAAGGTCGAGACCAGACAAAACAAAAACCACAACACAACTCATCAAACTCAGAATCGGGATAATTTGAAAGAACCAGTGTTCTTGCACTGGATTGTAAATTTGTAAAATATGTAAGCTGCAAACATCTGTTCATCTCTAAATCTGTCAATAATCACACAAGGAATTCTCAAAACACTATATTAGCATTATGCAGACGCTCTGTCTTTTGTTTTATTGTATTTATATTTTGTTCTTTGCTGCTGAAATGACCCACTTTCCCCTCTGTGATCAATAATGTTAAACTTATTTTAACTGAGCAATACAATGCACAGCACAGCTCCGACCACTAGATGGCCTCAGCGCATCACTAAAGTGACTGAACTCTTGTGTAAAAACTGTACAAAGTGTAACATAAAGGACTGAATTACTATGCAGCTGAAATAACACTGTGTATAACTAAACATCAGTGGAGGCAAAATCCTTAGGCAGTTTCAACACAGCGTGTTCTTTGTGTCAACTCGGTTCACATTTACTTACATACTTCCCCTTAATCCTAGTGTTTTTGCATTCAGCCTAGACTACCACTTATTCAAACTGCCACTGCATGACACATTGTACCAGGCCACAATCAGTATGCTATAAACATAGCATAGTTCAGTCTAACTTCAGTAAGTCATTTCACCTTCTAATCCATATTTATAGCTGCAACATGAAACAGTTTTGACACTGAAATAATAAATGAATCAAATACATTACACATTATTCTGGCTAGATCCGCCCGTTTGCCTGAAATTGGCTTTTTGATGATGTTAGGGACATTTTGGTGTCTGTACCATTTGCTGTGAGTGTGTGTCATATGGTTGTGGCCAGTGGTGAGTTGTGTTGTGGCCATGAAGGAGAGGCTAGCGCCCATAGCTACAATAGCAGAAAGTAGTACAAAAAGAAAGTAAAGCTTAACTAAACATGTGGTAAACAAGACCTTTTCAAATAAATGGTGAACATCAGCGTTGTTGTTTTTTTTTGTGGAGCCTGTGGTGGCTTTACAGGTGCCAGCGACCTCAGCTACCTCAGCCTCAGGCTAGAGGTAACTGGCTTTTTCAAGTTAGACAGCCTCATCAAAATGGGTCACAAGTGTTGGAGCGGGAACTTGACTGACTGTGGGGGAGGAGGGTGGGACTGACAACACACTTTGCTGCCTCGAGGTCGAAAAGTGGCATTTGCTATCATTAGTCACTGCATAATTCCATTTGTGTAATTTCATAGCTCTGATATCTTTACTATTATTCTAAAATGTGGAAAATAGTAAAAATAAAGAAAAATGTGTTGTGTCCAAACATTTAACTGGTAGTGTATGATAAGACAGCAGGCAGACGGCCCTCTGCCATCAGCTTTCCCTCAATCCTAACTACACTGCAGTCACCACAGAATTGTTTTGGTGTTTTCACGGTGGGCCGCGGCCTCACGAGCGCTCGCTCCCACGCTGTGTGTGACCGCTCCGCTGTGTTGTTGTGATGAGAACAGAGTACACACCGCCCGCGGGGCCCTGATCTGCTGGTATGCCGGTCCCGCCTGCCGGCCTCGCCCCCTTTCTGTCACTCCGTGGCACCAGTGGGTTTTAGCCTTCATCCGTCTGATCAATAGTGCCGAGCCCCGTCATAAAGCCCCCCACGCTTCCCTGTGTCCACAGGCGCGGAGCTGACCCGCTCGCCCCTCTCCGCCCCCCCGCCCCCCCGGCTGCCCTCCATTCGGCCTCCATCCCTGCGGTAAACACAGCTACGTCACAGAAACTGGCCTGCCCAGCTATTTTTCTGTCACCTACTTCCATCTATCATTTTCCATCGAGGGCGGAAGAAACAACCGGCATGGCATCGACACTAGAGCCCACAAAAGACACACATACACACACAGGATTTAAAGGCATAATCAGCTTTTTTTTCTTTTTTTTTCTTTTTTTTCGGTAAAACATTAGGCCAGTGGGTATTGATTCAAATAGACACAGACTGTAAAGAGACTCTGACATACAACAGAACACATTGATGAGACAAAGCCTCGCACAGAACAAGGAAAACAACCAAGCAGTTAAAAGGCATCCATTGAGTGTTGTGCGGCTTTGTTTTCACTGTGTGACTGGCTTTATGCATAGTGTTTAGACAAGGGCTTGCTAAGCAAACTCTGGAACATACTGCAGTGAAGGGACGGTGGGTGGGAGCATCAGCTCTGTGAACAAGCCGCAGCTGTGCCGCTTTCACCGCTAGGTGGCGACGCTACGCCTCAAATCCATGCAGAGTGGATAGGGGAGGGGGTCGTCCTGTCTCACAAACAACGGTGACTGGGGCAGCTTTTCATTTCAAAGTTATGTCCGAAACAAATAAAACTTCAAAGAAACAACAGCGGGGAGTCAGACGGAGGTATTTTTTAATAAACCATGCAAAGTTGATCAAAAGAGTCTGGTGTTGAAGGTGGAGACCAAGTCCATGCTGTTTCTACAGGTTTCATCTTACTACAGATAGAGCAGTGAGTGTTGTGAGGTTTATTTGTCTGAGATCCTACCCCAAGAGCCCAGCGGGACAGGACAGTTTCAGGATTGGACTGGCGGTTACGCTGCAGGTGCAAGTAAACAGGATCTTTACACACCAACTCGCTAATAACTTCCTACCAGTGAGTCACAAAGTAACTGTAAGAGTGGAGATGCATATACACATTCCTTCAGTCCAGGGCCGAGTGTGAGTTAGCAAAAACTCGGTAAGACCCGCCCCGCACTCTATTAGCTGCCTCTTCTTCTTTCATAGTGACAAAAACTAAGGCAGACAAAAGATCTATTTTGTAATCTACCCAATGAAAATCCACCTCGCCTCTGAAACTTTGTCACTATAAATGGCACAATAGAAGGCAGATAATATGGTGCGGTTTTTAGCAGATTATTCAAACTCTTTACTCCTTTAGTTCAGATCATTTGGTACAGGTGAGAACAATGCCATTCGAGTGTGACTGCCACCAAATAAAGACACTGAGACACCTGAAAACACGAGTCTCAGTCCAAGAGAACTATGGTGCGGTTTACTCATTTTACGACGGTCTCTCTCTTAACTGGTATGAACACCAGAGAAGGTAAATTACAGCAAAGAGCACAGACAAGTCCATCATGCTTAGCTAAAGTTACAGGAAATCGGATTTGTTTTGATGTTCTCTAACCTCGTGCCATGACGGCTTACCAAAACTTGTGAGTCCATGTGACTTTTGCTTACAGGCCCTGGTTTGCACGTAATCGGGCAGTGTGAACTTAAAGAAATCAAAAATGCAACAAAGTAAACGTTTCCGCTATGGTTTAGACCAAAGAAAACAAACTGTAGGTGTGAGCTGCTATTTAAAGACATGTGTAACTGCAGTGCGAGTGTTATCGTGTTGAAATGACATGTTTTAGTCACTTTTTGGGTTCAACTGTCAGACAGTGTGTTTGCCCCATTGATGTGTGTCAGACAGCAGCGCTCCCGGTGCACTGAAGGTACATCAAGCTCTACAGTGAAGTAAGTGATGAAAGTTTGAACAGAATCAATCGTCATGATGGCAAAAACTAGGAAAATAAGGTCCAGGTTGAAAATAACCGGAATTATCCTTTAAGCATGGTGGATGCCTGCCAACATGGGGGTTTAAACCCCGATCCTCTGGCTGAACAGCGGTCTCCCTACTCACTCGCCACCCTACTGCCCTTTGACAAGTGACAAAGATCATGAGCCAGTCCATGGAAGTATGAGGACTCACCTCAAAGTTCTGCTCGATGAGGTTCCCTCCTTTGCTCAGGCTCTCCATGATGGCTTTGTTCCTCAAGATGTCCTCCTCGCTCAGGTGCTCCCGCCTCTTCCTGGACTCCAGCACCAGGCCGTTCACCGAGTAGAAATCCGCCAGGAAGTTTCCCACGCGTTCCTGCAGAGACGGGGAACAGCGACAACAAGCCCTCCTGCTGAGTCACCAATTTCCCCTTTAATACATCTCAAAAGGACAAAGGACAGAGACGAGAGAAAGCAATAGCCACATATCACATTCGCCGCCTCCATGCCCCCCACCCAGTTTGTGTTGTTTTCACCCCCTGAGCCTATCACCTGTAGTTCTTTCCTGGGGTTTCACTGCTGCTCCTGTGTTTAGGTTACCGTCTCTGCTGCCTTTCAACTTTGTTTTTTTGGGGAGGGAGATGTAGCAGGAAATATCATCAGGAATGTAGACATTCTTTACAGCATTGAATAACAGTTACCAAACAAGGGGTCACATAACTATTTGAGTAGAGGGGGGAGAAGACGAGAAGAGACAGATCTGCTAAGTAACATTTGTACGTCATACCAATAAAAGCATAACTGTGGCAAAATTTGTATGAAACGAAAATAGGTAGCCGAAAACTGTCCATTCTAGTCCAGGTTGAAGACCAGTTGTGCCCACTGGCTTTGGAACGGCCTGCCTGAGGAGCTTAAACTGGACTCAGACTGCAGGACTTAAAAAATCCCACATTTACAGAATCTAACCCTTCCTTCCAGTTTTCTCTCATAAAATCTATATTCCTTCAGATTTGTATGTAGGGTTTGGAACGTCAGACCTATAAATGCTACTTATTCCTATTAAAGGCTTAGCTGATGAAGACTCTGATATACAGCTGGTTTGAATACTGTTGACAAAATGCAGTAAGTCGCTTTGGACAAAAGCGTCTGCTAAATGACGTAATGTAATGTAATGTAATGTAATGGACCTCTCAAATCATGCAAACACATGCATTCTCACGAAGTGTTCTCATGCGGAGACAGGCTCAAAACAGGCATGGAGACAATACTGAAAATGTGTGCAATTATAACCAGTGAGAAAGGAAAGAAAAGGGTGGAACGCAGAGTGTGGATTAAAAATGACAGGCCAGACACGGGCAGCAGAGGCTATCAGTTCTGCAGTGAGAGCTGGAGGTAAGTCCAAGTTGTGTTGCCTTGTTAAAATGTAACCGTTAGCAAGTGGCCTGGTCAGCCTTTGGCTTGTTACAAAGTAGCAAACAGGGATTTTCTTGTTGTAAATCATCTGTTGTACAATACATTCTGCTATATTCCCATTAAGTGACCCATTTGCAAAATTCCCTGGTACTCCCTGACTTCCCCAGAGAATTTAGCGATTCCCTGACTGAATACAAAATTCCATGATATTCGAGAATTTCCACAGTCAGTTGGAACTGTGAGAGCAGGAGTAGTGTTTGTATAAGTAGTACTAGTAGTGGTGGTGGTTGTAGTAATAGTATAACAACAAGAACTACTGGCACCAACCGTCTTGTCCTCTCTGAACAGCCAGCCAGTCTGCGCCCTGGAGAAAGTGATGGACTTGGTGGAGAGAGTGGCGGAGTACACATCGCTGCTCATTAGGATGTCCACCTCCTCCTCCGTCTCCATCTCTGACTCCTGAAATTAAGGTTGGAGTTAGGAAACTCTGGAGGCCTCCACACACTCAGGCTGTCAATGACACAAAATTTAAAAGAACACTTAAATATTCTAAGTTTGAGTTGGTCACTTTTTTTCCCCTGGACACTCGTTAGGTTGTGCAAAAAAAAAATCTAGCGGTGCCCCCTGGTTTCCATGAGGAATCCTATCAGTGCTAACAAGCCATTCGGGAACCTTAAGGGCAAAAGTAGAAACGTGGTAGAAAGTGGTGGAAAAGACTAAAATTCAAAATGTCAAAATGTAATCCTTTAACAGCTTTAAGCCACTGACCAACAAATAAATTAGTTCATTGCTTTGACTGTGACCAAATACAGGGATTTGTTTTCACAACTGAGAACCGTTTGCTTTTCTCCTGCCTAAAAAAACATTTCTGACAAGTGCTAACAGGAAGCTGCCACCTATTTTTTTTCTTTTAGAAATTTTCACCAGGGGAGGAGACAGGAGACTAACAATTGTGTCCAGTAGTATTATTTTATGTTATATAGTGACTGGTACATCTCAAAATTCATCCATTCATCAATTTCACTATTTTTCCAGCCAATTGGATATTCAAAACAGAAGTATTTTTATGGTATGTGTATGGTGTGGATATGAACCTCATGGTGTATCCGCTGGTAGACTTTCTGTTCGTTGTCAAGCACCACGAAAGACTCGGAGGGGATGGCATCGCCGTTGAAGATGAAGCTGAGGTCACCACGCTGGCACTTCATATCCGTGAAGTCTATCAGGGTGGTGTCCAGTCTACACACACACACACACACACACATACACGGAAGAAGAAGGTAAAGGGGTTTACTGTGAGGGCATTAGGAACAGAAGATGAGGAAAGGAAAATAGAGGAAGACAGCGAGAGAGGTCAACCAAAAAGCGTAAAGAAAAAAAAAAATGTGAAAAGTGAATGAAAAAGATATGAGAAAAGGGAGAAGGTGAGAAGTTTAACTGTGATCTCAAAGCCTTTAAGAAACAGCAACACAACACAAGTGTAAGCAAAAGAGAAAAAAAAAAAAAAAAAAAAAAACGTTTTCACTGTGAGGAGAATGTCAAACTTTGGCTCAGAAAGCTGAGAGGCATCGTGTGTGCTAATCGTTGCCATGGGAGACGTACAGCCCATTTCTGTTTTCAACGAAAGCTTCTTTTTCTTTTTTAACTTTGTCAAAGCCGGTAGTCGTGGAACGAGACGTGACAGCAAAGAGAATAACTGAGCTCCGTGTGAAGACCAGACACAAAGTGGTAGGTATGAGAAGGGTGACGGGGTTGACACACTGTACCGCTAGAATGTAAATGAACTCGCGGTGATAGTTTCTTTCAGTCTCCCTCTGTCTGTCTGTCTCTCTTTCTCCCTGCAGCTCCGGGATAATAAGAGGACATTTTGAATACCAAATGAGACAGCCAGGAGCGCTTCTGGAGAATGATGACAAGCTCGGCATCAAGGCTAACTGGCACAGGTATGTGTGCCAGGCCAGCATGCAGAAACACACACACACACACATACACACACACACAAACGCTGGTTTGGACGCTCTCATGTACGGAGTTAACTAAAAATTTCCATGTTCAAATTTTGTTAATTTGTAAGTTAATTTAAGTGACCTAAATATAGAGAATGTGAGTGTGTGTGTGTGTAGTTTGTGACCAGGGAGCAATTTGCATTTTTTGCACTACCTCTGCTTTTGATTTCCATACCTCTGATCATCAAATTAAACATTAAAACATAACCTGTCAGTGAATAAAATACATTGATTTCTCCAATCTGACAGTAGCTGGAGCAAACAACTTCCAAAAAAACATTGTGGAGTTTTTCTCCCTTTTCACGCATCACGATTATAGAAGTGGGCTAGTTTCCAGCTCATAATTATGCAGAGATGTGGATAAAAGAAGGGCGACACTCTGCCGATGAGCCATCTACAGGGAAAAGTGTAAAAAAAAATAAAAAAATGAGGAGGACCATCATCAACGCAAATTGTTTTGCTAAAAGAATGGCAAGCAATAAATCTTACGCCACAACTGAATAGGCTGTAAATTAGTTTTCATTTGACCATACAACCTTGTCTCTCCTGATTGAAATTAGGCATAATGAAAGCCTATATGCTAAATTATCGTGTTAGATTGGCTAACTAGCCTTTTTCTTATTCAGTGCCATTCCCGTATTTGGCATAAAGTGAGCATTGCTGCTGTCCATAAACAGACTGACACTAGCACACCATAGCCGGCATCACCTGGGGCCAGAGGCATCACACTGTGGATTCAAGCATCCTCTAACAGAGCCACTGTATCATTACACAATGCACCACTATACATTGTGAGTCATAACAGCCTATCGATTGATCACATGAGTAGGTCTAATTTATGATCTTATGTGCATTAGTCCTATGCCCACATTACTGTTAAGATATGGTGACTTAATAATGTGTACCGTAAACCTATTTAGTTGTGCTAGAATAAATATCAGGCTTGCAGAAAAAAAAGGATGTTAACGCACACATCTATGAATGTTACATTTATCTCTGCTGAGACATAATGGTGCGCTGAAAAGATTAAGGCTCAAAATAAAATGTTGCCCAAATTCCCTCCCCTTGATATTATGCATCTATCTATCCATCTCATCTCCATGTGCATCTCCATGTACATAAAGGATTGTTGTTGTTTATTTTCAAATTGTATGGATAGAATTCTTTGGGGAAAAAATAATACATGTATGATAGGCATTTGCACTTGTATTTTTCATTTTCATACCTCCTTGTGTAAAATATCGCATGATAAAAAAAAATGCATTCCAAAAATACTCCCCTCGCTCCGTTTTTTTTTTTTACAAATCGCGCACCCTGCATGTAACCTAGCAACAAAGTTATTTTATCTGTGTGTGTGTGTGTGTGTATGTATGCATGTATGAATGACAGTGTGCCATAGCTGTGTGAGCTAAACCTCAAGGCTGTTGAACGGCGCCTGGTTTTAGCTTGTTGCAGCTCGGCGTTCATTACCAACAACCAGGGCGGGAAGCACACCACCCCGGATCTGCCGCTGTAGATTCATTGTTGTGACCGGCAGTCAGCATAACAGAGTGTGACGACTTTCTGCCGGCGCCCATTATAAGTGAAATGAGTAGCAGGTTAGACGCTACAGTGAGTCTCTGTCTAAGAGGCTCTGATTTGAACAGGAGCGCAGAAGTAATAGATCTGCGAACGGAGGCCGGGCCGCTCAGCTTCACCGATTTCACACTCTAGTTAACCAAACTAGGTTGTTGCAGGCGCTAAAGGCCATTAACACAGACAGAAGAGGGAAAAAAAAAAGCAGGGGGGTGGGAGGGGGAGTGTGCAGCACAGATAAACTACTATCTCTTAAAAGTTACAAGGTGCCTCAACAAAGATATTTTCTTAAGGTACAAAGCTTTTTACTGCGATAGCACTGTGGGCATTACTCCAGGGAAGCGGTCATAGGGCCGGGTGATATGCTTGAAATCATTATCACAATAAGCATAAGGCTTTCCTTCTACATCAATACACATCACAGTATGGCTCAAGTATGCAAAATCACATGTTGAATAATCAAACTGATGTTCATCCCATTGAACCGAATGGTAATGTTAGGGTATGATGTCAATCAAAACTGAAATTTTCAAATAATATTCCTTAAAATGTTTCATACCTCATTTTGTCAGAGTTATTAAATAAAATTTGCTTGTTATCATCAAATTAGACGACAGAACTGTGTGTCACAACTTCCCAAAATCACCTTATCATGATGAAATGATTCCACCGAAAGACAATAAACAATAATAAATTATCGCCCAGCCCTAAGTAGTTGTATGCAAGAGTAGCTGAACTAAGCTGGTTGTTGAAATTAGACTGACGTGACTCAACAGGACAGCATATCTATCTGTTGTCAATCTATAGTGGCTCAAACAAAGACAACCTTGTTTCAGGGCCAACAGGCTGAGGAATCCTTGGAATGTCTGTTATTGTGTTATGTTATTGTTCAAGCCTCAGGAGAGTTGGCTTCAAACGGTAAAAATGTATATATGATATTACGGTTACATGTCATATCAAAGGAATAATTCGCCCCCGAAATGAAAATTAATCAGAAATTCCACTGAAGTTTGCATGAAAACCAGACACAGCGAGTTTGCCCGCATAGGTCTGTCTCGGCCTTCTTCCAAACATTGTCCCATATAGTCTGGAGGAAGGCTCAGATGGCACTACTACTGTGTCTGTTTTCACTGACATGGGGGTGAATACTGAATTTTCATTTTGGGCTGAACTGCTCCTTTAAGCAGCCAAAAACCCCCATTAATAACTACTATAAAACACAGCTGGAAAAACAGCTCATGTGGTGGATCAGACCATTTTCTCAGGCGGCATCAGGTCACGCTCACATCTCCCTATCCATCTCACAACAAGACCAAAGAGATGATGCAATGATTCAGCTTTATCTTTACGAACCTGCAGATCCAGATTCTCTAAATAATGAGGAAGAGGTTATTTAGCCCAGACACCATGGTAGGAAAGACACCCGATCTGTACCCAAAGCTATCATTTAATACTGGTTCTACACACTGAAACTATATATGAATACTAAAAGATATTATTGGTATCATTGCTAACATTGGCTGTCTCCTTGTATATCTCTGACTAATTTATAGCCAGTGTCAGGAAAAGAGAAACATGTAGATTGATACGTTTCAAAACTGGAATGTAATTGAATTCTCATACTATTTAGATGCTTTTTATATGCACACAAGGCCGCAAATCACATATTTACAAGCCAGTCGTGGAACTACCTTTCCACGGGCTTTCAAACATCACTCATCTTTCTTGAAAAGCGTTAGATTTCGTTGACTTGACTTGCCTGATGTTGATGCCCTGCTTGTAGATCTTACACGCGTCTGAAGGCAGGATTCTGGAGAGCAAAGGCACTGCAACATGAAAAGAGGACATGTGAAAATGCAGCCTGAAAACGCCTAAATTTAGAAACTCCACTTAATAATGAAGATCACCATCCACTTCAAAGCTTCTATAGTGTATAGCCCTGTAGACTGCAGGGGCCATATAGCAGCAATAACTTCTAGTTCTGTGGCTAAATATTTAATAACTCTCACAACCCTCGCTGGGGTAAGTCATTGGGAAAAAAAAAACGGTTTCTTTACTTCTGTGCCAACATTGTACAAATCTCAAGACACAAAAAGAGGAATTCGAAAAAGTCCTAAATAATTCTGTCAAGGACTGCATCAAAGAACAAACTTCTGTTACAAATCCGAGCGGCTCTTCCCAGCCCAGCGCTGTGTAGCACATGTAGCCTAGTTAGGCCTGAAGGGGCGGGCCAGAAATCCCTCTGACGGCAGCACAGATCACTAGACTACGTGTTGGTTTAGACCCGATTCTTCTCCAAGCACAGAAATCATTTTGTAGGCCTCCCCGGCCTACAAATACAGTTTTCAGATCTCTATCCCTGCATCAAAGCCTTTAGATATTTTTTACAACATTTCCTATGCAAGAGGGAAGACTCGTCCTTCCTCACCGGGGTGGGGGATTAACCGCTGTTCGCTAATGCTGGTAAATCTCGACTGTCTACCAGACATTTGGCAGGTGACTGACTGCGGTTTAGAGGTCTCGTCTAAAAATACATTTGGCTGATAAAATAGCAAAAGTGGCTGGTGAACAGCCAAGGGAGATTTAGAAGTTGCCTTTCTGCCCTATTCCTCACCTCACTTATTTACCAGTCTGCAAGGCCTGGCCCCAACTATTCAACAAATGGGAAATTTGTTCGTTAGGTTGACATTCAAATCTAAATTTAGGACTCCAGAGTGATTCTTCTTGGCCTATACAGCTTCTTTGGTCATCTAACACAAGGCATTGAAGCTAGAGATGCAAACGCAAAAAGTGTGTGGTAATATTTAGAAATAACAGGCGATAAGACGTAGGTTCAGTGCCAAGTATGCGACCCCTGATCAATAATCTGTCATCTGTAAGTACTGGTGAAGAAAAATCTGTTTGTTCAATAAAACATTGTTTGAAAACTAAGTTACGTTGTCATTTCAGCTTTCCCATCAACATTAAAATAAAGGGAGATTGTAAATCATTCACGTGGGTTGGTAAAGTGTAAGTTTATCCGCACAACAGTGTACTGCTCCTAGATATTTATTCACTAAATAAATATCTGCGTCAGGTGTGTCTGTCACCTGCAACATTACCAATACAAAGTCTACACTCACTGGACGTATTTTTAACTGCAATAATTAACTTGCACTTCAGGCTTTGAGGATTTGGTAGCAATGCCTAGTTAAGAAACGTTTTGTTTTTTACATATTATTGTTTTGAACCAGTAAGGCCTGCTACTGAGAGCGACTATTCAAGTGTTCGTTCGTAGTATTCGAAGCTTGTAAAATGGCATTCGGGCCCCTCCACCATCATCTGCATTGTTCTATACTCCTCCTCTTCCTCTCTGTCTATCTCATGCCCATGCTCTCCATGACGATGCATAACCACACTCTACAGACACGTGTTTGTGTGTGAAAAGGGTGGGAAATAAGCAAAGTGCGTGCCCATTATATAACCTTCCCAAACACGTCAATAATTTACAAGAGACATTGTGCACACAGCGTTCAGTCCGGGCTCGAACTCTGAGGCCCGACACATGCTGCAACACTGAACGTATACTTGTAGCGTGCTTCTGTTTAGTCTGCTGTCACACAGTGTGTCTTGTCTGTATTACATGCAGAGTCCTGTATTGTGTAAATGTCTGAGAATGTGTCAGCAGCACCCATTAACCAAGGCAAATTCCATGTGCACCCAATGCGAATTGTGAAACAACTCTGGTTCTGATCTTTGCCTCAATAACTCATCTACTTCTAATGAAATGACCTGAGTGGACATATTTGAATTGGATATACTTAGGACGACAGGAATCATACAACATAGTAATCTGTCTCTGTGGGAATGCTGCATTTCCAAAGCTTTTTTGACAGAAGCATGCATGTCAGGAAGAACATCCACGTTGGAAGGCGGTAATGTCTATCCACAGCCACCAGGGGGAGCGCTCTTCAGCATGTAGCCACTGGCCACTCCCACAGTGCATCACCCTCAGGGCGCCAGGTAAACAACCTCTCACAACTGTTTCCTTATTAACCAGATGGCCTTCTGACACCGACAGCGCTCGTGGACTTTGACATATTCCGTCACATTTTCCTCTTCAACACACCCATGTATTGGTATTTCAGACTAAACTCCTTATCTAGGACACACAGGCCATTTTCCAGTGTGGATAATGTCTGTGAAACAGACAGTCTGGGAGTGTTTTCTGTCTGTCCACCTCTTGATTGTGGGATAGCAGAAGGGGAAAGCTGACTCACCCCAGCTTTGGAAGTCCCAGTGAAGCTCCAAGTAAAAGTCTCCAAGCTGCAAATGAAGAGAAAGAAAAGTAAATCGCAAGTAAAATTGTATAAATGAGAATAAGATGGAGAAAAGAAAAGAAGAAGACATGCAGAGCTCTAGATCATTAAAATGCTGAATAGTTGCTCATGTTAAAAGCTCTTTGGGAAACAGAAAATTATAATACTGACAACTGGCAATGCCTTGTATATGGAACAAAGAAAGAGAAACGGGTCATTCTACAAACAATAAAAAAGACAACTTTGTGAGGTGGAAAAAAAATAGTGTACCAAAGTGTTTCAGTCTATATGCCATTATCAGGGTAAACTAAGTGTGTGGACAGCCTGGTGGCAAGCAGCTTTTTTTTTTTATTTACTTAAAAAAAAAAGCATAGATAGCATTCATAAATTCATCTCATCATCATCGCTGGTCGTCTCAATCCCTCTTTCAGTGATGATGATGTAATGCTGGAAGAGCATCATGGCTTCTCAGATCTATATAATCCCTGAGAGATGATGATGATGATGATAATGCAGAGAAAAATCAATCTCTGACATCTCAGCTGCATCACCCAGGAAGGATCGCATCATTGTGTGTCTGAGCAGCGCGGGGCGGGCTGACCGTCGGGCCAGGACCGGTACAGAAGACTACATTCAGGACTAACACTGGCTGGGTATTTGCGTCCGGGCCCCTGGGCACTGGAAAAATGGTGGCATCTTTTCAGTGACCTCTTTAAAACACACAGGGTGTTACAGAATTTGTTCTTGCCTTTTTTATGTTATATTATTTTGTTTTATTTTTCTCTGGCACCTTTATTGTTCATCTTAAAGTGATTCTGATTATATACAAATACATTCATTGAACTTAGCATTATCCTCCACCAGTGTTGGGGTTGTTATATCCCCCCCAAGAAAAGTAATTAGTTACACTACTTGTTATATTACTTTTGCGTTACACCCTAAAGCGATTGCACTAGGCTTACTTGTGTTCATTGAGCCGATAAATACTGACCTTTCAGTGATTACTGAAATTGGAGCAGTAATGCCTCACTTTACTCCGTTACAGGAAAAAGTAATGTGATTACAGTAACGCATCTCTTGTTAACACGTTGCCCCCAACACTGTCCTCCACACAGTGTTTCTCCTTTTCCTCTCTGCCACTTGTTTCCTTGCTCCCTAACTCTCCTGGGGGAGGGGGGGAGGGGGGAAGTGGGGCTCAGCTGACCTGGCAGTGCTCTGTGCCAACGGCTCCAGATGATTACGCCTACAGTTTGGCCTCGATAACGTCATGCCAGCACTGGAAGGCACTCAGAACAGCCTGTCTGTCAGTCTGCAGGCGCTTAAATGTTTACTGTGTGTGTGTGTGTGATGTTCTGTGTGTGACGTCAGGCCAGACAGCCACAACAGCACCGGGGGGCTCCTTTTAGTGTTGAACACATGTCTGAGAGTTGGAGCAGCTGAACACTTTGTGTGTGTGTCTGTGTGTGTGTGCGTGTCCTGTTCACGACTGTCCCTCCCGGGTCTGCTTTGTTGTGATGACAGTAATTAGTGAATAAATGACTAACTTGACTGGCTCTGGGAGGGATGTTTATACTTGTGGGTCTGTGAAACTGTCTGTATCTGTGGATGTGCATTTGTACATCTGACCGTGTGTGTGTGTGTGTGTGTGTGTGTGTGTGTGTGTGTGTGTGTGTGTGTGTGTGCTTTCACTGCATGCAGCAGCAGCCACTGGGACAGCTTGCTAGAGTTCATTTGGAGAGGAGAGGAGAGGAGAGCAGGAGGAGAGGAGAGGAGAGGAGAGGAGAGGAGAGGAGAGGAGAGGAGAGGAGAGGAGAGGAGAGGAGAGGAGAGGAGAGGAGGAGAATGATAAGTGAGAAAAGCCTATGACTGGGGAAGAGAAGGGTGGCAATAGGATGACAGGGGCAGCAGCATTAGAGAGAACAGAGAGCAGACAGCAAAGTAGAGGACTGCGCACTTCTTTCAGGGCTTTCAGCAGCTTGGGCCTCTTGTCCTCCACACTCTCCCTGGACTGCTGCTTCAGCTTCCTCAGCAGCGCTGTGACTGAAGGACAGAGAGAAACAGAGAGAGGGAGAAAAAGAGACGCAGAGGTGAGATCAAAAGCATCAATGATGACTGGCTTTTTCTAAGTGCTGAAATGAAGAGGAGGGATTGTTACAACGTCTGAATGAGACTGCAGTGTGTGTGTGTGTGTGTGCTGCTAGAGTTATAATTAAGATTAGGTTTATGTTAGGGTAAGGTTAAGAAGGTTAAGGTAAGTTTAGGGTTAGGACTTGGGTTTTGAGTTAAATGAGAATACCAGTGTCATTGAGAGCTATAGTCCAATTACTACTGTCTTTGTCTAGTTTACATTTCCCTCATTCATTTTGCAATGCATGCCATATGCAATTACATTTTGTACTATTTACTCATTTTTACAGTGGCAAACCTGGCTTGAAAGTAACTGCTGTCCCGGCTAACAAAGACACCCTAAATAAAAAGGATGTGACAGTAAAGTTTGTAAGGCGGCATGTTTTGAGGGATTATTTCCTGGAGGAGACTTCCATTTCTTTTTGTGGGTGTCAGGCGACTGACAGTAAGCAGAGTGTAATGCAATGCGTGCTTTGACATGAAAACACTCAACTCAGCACGATGACATAACGACAGAACAGAAACTCTGACAAAACCAAATTAAGGCCCCATGTTTACTGTGATGGATTGTCTAGCTCAGGCAATTTTCAAGTGTGCGGAAGTTGTATTTCATTCTGTACAAGGTCCTCACAAGTATAGGAATACAGACTATGCATGTGGTGTGTATGTATGTCATGACTGTAACAGCTGTAACAAAGCATCACACTACACAAATCACACCAACACTGAGATGTGTGCTGTAAACAAAGGAACAGAAAGTCCACACACAGTAACAGCAGCAGCTGGTTCAGAGATACGCTGACTCCCTGCAGCCAGATAGGACACTCCCGGCTGCATCGGGCCAATCCCAGCGCACCGCCTGCAGGGATCAAAATGCTCCAGGAAGTTCAAAGGGATCGAGTCCGGGAGATGAACATATAAAGTTGCCCGCTAATGAGGTGCGCCTTTAAGCTCCTTAATGACCTGGGGGAGCCACATACTCACAGGAGACTTTTAACCACGACGGTCCAGATTAACAAGCTTTCACAGCGATTTAGCCCATTGGCTGGCTGCGTGCGAGAGGCTTGCTTGTTTTTATAGGAGTAACAAGGCTAAAGAAAAAAAAAAAAAGGGAGCCACACCCAAGCGTTTATTTAAGCTTTAGGGGTGTTTATGAGGGAGTGGGGGCATCAGTTGCTCAGTAGAGCTAATTGTGCTGCTTTGAGGGAGCCGGGGAGGATTAAATGACAACATTCTGTGCCAATTATAGACTAATGGAAACAGAGGCAAAAAAAAAAAAAAAAATGTTCAGCTTGTGACAACCCAGATCATCCTACACTTCAAGTGAAGGCAGATAATGGGACTAAAAGGAATAGTGGATATATGCCTCAGTCATTGCATGCAGGGAGCTCCTGTATGCACGTGTCGAGTTGACGTACACAAACATGTTGTTCATGTTGTCTAACTGGTGCGCCCCACCGGGCTCAGGGGAGCGCACAGGGGGCTGGGGACTCAGTGCTGACGCTAAAACTAGGCCAAATGAGAACACAGGCACACACACACACAAGCAGATACACCAATGCACACTGACGCGAACACGGGGCGAGGGTGTCTTTGTGGCCCGGCTGCCTAATGAGTGTGGACAGGCTCCGGATGGGGGCTCCTCCTGATCCTCGCCGCCTCTCAGCAGCGCAGGAAAGGGAGTACAAGCTCACCATCTGCCCACGGACCACCCAGCGAACACGGGCACAGAGGGACCACACACACCGTCTTCCACGCTAAACCAAGCCGACTCTCGCCACGTTGGCACAAAGTCGCCCCGATACTGATTAGGGCATTTTCCTGGCATTAATTAGGTGAGTGATCTCAGCAATTTCACCCCTACACACTAATGGACAGAGACAGAGTTAGGACAATGTTGTTCGAACAGTCTTTGTATCAGCACAAAGCCCAACCATTTAATAATCAGGTCTTGGCGTGACTGGACAACTGCTGCTGGCCAGTTTCAAAGAATTTGAGAATAGTCACAACAAAACTGTGTCAATATATTGACACAGGTAAGCTGCAGGGTCGCTGTTTGATAGAAGCTATGATTTGCTAACAGTAAGACAGGCAGGCCTCTCTGAATTTAGAGCCGGGCAATAATACAATACACAACATAATAATACAAGACAATAATCATTGTTCATCGTTTTTCAATAGAATACTGTTGTGAAATAATGATATTGAGTTACCCTGATAAACAATTCTATTGTCTATATTAATGATAAAAAGCAAATTTGATTTGACAAATTAGGGGGAACTGAAAATTTCAGTTTTATCATACTTTATAATACAATGCAGTTGAAAATGATGAACATCAATTTGATTAGTTAACATGTGATTTTGGATGTGTTAGCAGTATTGTTATATATCGATAAAGAAATAATTTCTCATGATTATAGTGATATTAGTTTTGCCTGTATTGACCATCCCTAGTGGCATTAAACCAGGCCTGTAATACAAGCGAAGGACAAATAGACTTTCAGAATAGAAAGGAATCCTCAAACAATGGTTGTTTACCTGCCAAAGTGGCTGGAAGAGTAGACAAACTGACTAGACAATGAAAATCTATTAGGGCTTGTCTAGCGGTGCTTGGTGATAATTTCCCACAGATCAGGTCCTGGGTCACCTGGCCTGACCCGGAACTTCTGAAGACAAATATAACGCTGCCATGTTTCCCCCGACTGAAGTCCAGACTTTGATAATTAACCATGGCCTTAAAAACAAGAAAGCTTCCTTTTGGATAAGTTCATAGCCACAGGGTTACAGTGTGCCGAAAACTATGCTAAACATCTAAATGAGAGTCATTTGGTGGCTTTGATATCATGAAAGGATAGGAAGCAACAAAAACATAAATTTTTTTAACACATTATCATGATGATTTAGATAGTAGGCAAATATTATCCCAACTGAGGCTAAGGCAAGGAGGAACGGAAGAGACAGTGGAGATCTTATGAGACAGACTAGGCCTTCTGAATATAGAGAAAAAAATATTAATTATGAGAAATTAGTGACAGTGCAAGTAAAGGCTTTTTCTTTTGACAGTTAGTTATAAAAAACCAAAAGCTAGTTATAAAAAACCAAAAGCAAAACCATATCTTCTTAGTTAAGGTCCATATGTTACGGTGCTTAGCTTTCACACCACTATTCAAAGTACTACCTGCTGAAATTCAGATTAGCTCAAGCTACGGTTTTCGGCAGCTAGCCTTGGGTCTACTCCCATACCTGACAGCCAAGCACCAAGCCCGTTACTGTCTGACACCCACATGGAAAAATAGTTCCCTGTCTAATAAACACCAACACGACTGTGACGGCCTTCAGATGAGCTCATGAAGCTGACAACACAGCTGTGTGAGGAGAAGGCAACTGAGGACAGAAATAGCTCTTCCTGAACAAAACACATGACAAAGTCTATTTCCAAGCCACATTTTGCCTCCTTGCTCAGATGTTCAGCCATCAGTGACAAAACTGAGTTGACAAATTATACGTCAAATTAGAACAAATAAGGGTTGACATCGAATTAGGAGGAATCAGAAGCACGGGCTAAGAATAACACAGCAACAACCCTGAGCTAAAGTTTTCAGCTAATCACACTCAACAGACTGTTTGTTTAATAAAGAACCACTTACACTAGACTGACAACACTCATTGAGAACTGCTGAAATCCAGACCTCTACTCCTACATAAATGTAATGCTAGCAGCTTTCAGTGCTTTTACTGGCCAGGACATTAGCATGCCAGCAAAGCAAACAAAGCTCCTAGGTCCCTACTTCCCTCACACACTCCTGACAAGCGCTGAGTCAGCTCATATTGCAGAACTGCTAGGCAGTGCTTTGCTAGGCTAACCCTATAAAAGGACTCAACGTTTATTGCGCTGAACAGGGAAAACAGCCACAGTTGCCCTCACCCCTCTCCTCTCATGCCATAATGGCAGCCAGGTAAAACTATATAAGGCCAGGCCAAGTCCAATCGTTTTACAATGTGCAGGATCAGCTGTTTCCGAGTGAAATGCTGGGAAACAGGGTGATTCACTGTAGCTGTGGTAATAGAGGTAATTTGGAGATTCAAAGAAGAACTAAAAGCAGGCGAACAGAGTTCTGAACAAAGAGAGCTAGAGCTTTCCAGCCAAGAAAAAGCAAGTTGCATCACTCAAAATACACGTCTTGTGACTACATTGCATTCTGGTCTACTGAGGCTACTGTCAGTGGATAAACTGGTATCTCTGCCTCTTCTGTGATGGATTTCTCCCTGTATGATTGTTGTCGGTGCCCGTCGGTGCAAAGAAGCCCTTGCTCTTGTATTATGAGGGACTGACACCAAAACCTGACGTTTACCAATTTTCAGAGTTTTTACACTATTAAATCCCATTGCAACTCCGCTGGAAATATCTAGATTTGATGTCATGTCATCTACACTTGACGAGTCATCCACGGAAATAAGAAAAATACACCTTCAAACAACAAAATGCAAGGTACATCAACAATAGCTTATGTGTTTTTTTTCCTTTAACATGTTAAGAGTGTTGACTGCACTGTGTTTATACAACATCGATTTGCTATATTGCTATATTTCTGTGCTGTATCCCATTACCATTTGCTGCTGCACTGACCCAACTTCCTATCATTAAAGTTTAATGTTATCTGCTGAAATAAGAGCAAAACTGAATTTTTCCAGATAATTCCTCTTGGTGAGGGATCAAAAGTGCGGTCGGAGTTCAACAAGTTTGCGGTAAAAAGTGGGACTTCTACAATGGCTACATCTGAAGCTTCTTGGTTTTGACCCAGCGGGTGCAGAGGAGGGGCAAACCTCTCATCTGGCCTCTCCAGAAAAATCAAAGCCGGCCCAGGGAGGAGTAGGAGGCGGCCAGGGGTTTTTAGGATCTGAGACCCAGTGTTCCTCGAGTGTGAGAATGGCCAGTCAGCTGAAAACGGGTGATGCTGCCAGGACTCCTACCGCTGCTGTGGCCCACACAAGTTCACAAGGCCAGAACACAGTGAACCTGAGAAGAAAAGCGGCTTTGATACATGCTTGAGGCATTCCCCCGTTAATCCGGTATTCATTAGGTCATTCAATAATTACTTTGATATAGCCGATTTAAACTAACCACCTGCTGACTGACACCCATTTTGTGTGTTTCAATGTCTCTTCTTGTGGAAAATAAGATGCAAAACAGAGGGAGCACAGCAGCTGTCTAGTTTGGGAGGGTCAGGGTTCGGTCCCAGGCTGCGGGACCCCTGTGACGCTCCCTATGAAGCTCAACCACGTAGGACAACAAAACCTGTTTTCATGCCTCCCTGTTCCCATGACCAGCATGTCAAGAGCTTTAGAAAGACTGGGCAAAATGCACGTTTCCATGTAAAAATATGCCAGAGAGTGTCAAAACACTTTGCACTTTACTCAAAAGTCTAACACAAAGATTCGAAAGAGGGAAGGGGGGTGTTACGACTGATAAGATGGAAAGGAAGAGTTCATTTCCAAAGCACTATAAATCAATTTTTGGAAAAACTCATTACCAGAGGTTCATCATTCAATATGTCTAAAACAGGAGTGCCACGCTGCAAAAGTGTTCGCAATTTGTCAGCCAAGGACTCCATCCATTACCTACCATCCCGCAAAAACTACCAAGATTGGCTTTAATTTTGTGTCATTGATCATTTTATAAAGGGTGACGTCACTAGTCATGGTGGACATGTCATTTTGGAATGAAACTCCTCTCTTTTTAAAAACATAATACATTCCAGGGGCTGTTTAATCACAGTTTAAGCTGGGCTGTGACTGTGGGTGGAAAATGGGCAAGAGAGGGGCCTGACAGGAACCAGCCTATGAGGAGAGAGAGGAACATCTAATGAATTGCCTTTCATCAGAGTACAAAAGCCAGAGAGCCTTGAGGAATGTCCCCTCTCTCTCTCTCTCTCGGGGACAAAGGGGGGCAGCTCTGCTTCACGGCCACACTGGGAGGCAATGACGTGGAGGAATGTGCAGAGGCATTTGTTGATTTGCATCTGTTGATCTGTCTGTTTTATCCCCTCCCTTCGCCGTTTTCACACAAGCAGTGCATCAAGCTGCCTGTGAAAGCTAAACTGCCCCCTTGAAACCAATTCAAGCTAGATTGTTTTCGATAAGTGAGCTGGCCGAGAATCATCGTCTAAGTCTGAGGAAGTGGCAGGGGCGGGGTTTCCACGCCCTGCGCTCTCAGTGCATCGTCAGTCACGGATGCTTACTCATCTGTCGGTCTCCGTAGCTAATGGCCTCGGCGAGGGGACTCCATCCCTGAGCGTTCTTCACCTTCACCGGTGCATTGTGGGCCAGCAGCAGATGGGCGCACTCTGTGAGAAAGACAGACAGACAGAGAGACAGATGATAACGTAAATGATAATGATAAGTTTACCTGCGCAGCGCTTTTCTAAAAAAAAGTTTACAAAGCGCTTCACAATCAAGATGAACAAAGGACACAGAAACGTGGTTACACAAGAAAAGGACAGCCGCAAAAACAAAGATACAGCAGTGGCAGGGGAAGCATCATTACATAAAAACATGGCTGTAGCAATGGGAGGGCATCCCAAAGAGTAGGCGCTCTGATGGCGAACACCAAGTCTCCTTTAGTCCTAAGTCTAGATTTAGGAATGACCAGAAGGCCGCTGCTCAGGGATCTACGGCTGCGCTCAGACTCATAAGGGGTTAACAGGTCAGAGATTTAACTGGGTTCAAACCTATCTGTGTGTTAAAAATGATCAGCAAAGTCTCAACGGTGGCTCTGAAGCTAATTGGTAACCAGTGAAGTGATACCAGAATTGGGTGATTTTTTCTGTCTCTTAGCACCAGTTAAAATCCTGCCTGCTGCATTCTGCACCAGCGGGAGGCAGTGGAGACACTTTTGATTAAGGCATGAATAACAAGAGTTGCAGCAGTTTAGGTGAGAGGAAATAAAAGTACAAATGACTTTTTTCTAGTTTGCGGAGCGATAAATGCGGCTTAATTGTGGAGATAGTTCTTAACTGAAAAAAACAAGACTGCACGACTCTTCAAAGCTTGGGCCGGCATCCTAGGATTCTGGCAACTAGACCGGCTAGAGACAGAAAGAGAGACAGATAAACAGGTGGATAGACAGAGAGAGATAGTAATTCACTCAAATGGCCTTTATTAAAGGTCATTAAACAGAGCTAGGGAGTACAAAGATGAGGACAGCGCCAGTGTGGGCGAGTAGCCTAAGTTCTGATGTCTCGCCTAACGGACAATTCATCAATAGCTTATCTGATTTGCACCACATCCGCTAGTAAAGCCTGTGCGGATCTGCAATGACGACATAGGCAAAGCAAGGGAAAGCAGCAAGGAGGTAGTGAATGCACATCCAAAACACCGACCACAACACAAAAGGCGACAACATAGAACAAAGATAACTGCACTGCTTCTACATCACAAATGTACAGCCAGGCAACAGCAAACTAACCCCCAAAAATCTTTAAAAACAAAAGTGCTTCTGTGTTACTTTATTTACTATATCCTGGTGCCTCAGGGAAGTTGATACTGATGAGTAAACATCCCACATTTACCGTGAGCTACTTCCTGTCAGCTCTCCTGACGTTGCCATGGCGATACAAGCATTTAATTCAAACTCAGCAGCACCCCATCAAACAGACAAAAATGCCAGGGAAACTAATTTTAACTCCATGCCAACACTGTGCCCGTGTCATAACGAGCTCTAATTTTGTGTTCGACTTGCCTTCCCGAGGGAACACAACCAAAAATGAAACGTCTGTGGTGCCTCCTGGCTTCACTTCCATCTTCTCTGCTGTCCTGCTCAAACACTGTCACGTTTTGCTATAGATTTAATACATTTATTCCACTTATCCGACAACTTTGCAGTATATTCTGATGGTGCAGGCTACTAGCTTTAAATAGGTATGACAGAAGTTTTGCTGTAGCATTTGATCAATGATCTAAACTTAAGCCTGGCGTTATGGAGGGACAGACTGTGTGTAGGATTGAGATGAAAATAAAACTGTTAACCAAAGGGCCATATGGTCCCTACTACTATACGAGTTTGAGCAGCATACAATCTATACTGCTCTAAAAGGAAGGAAGGATTCTGAGGAATAAAATGTCAAAGATCACAACGTACGTCCCCTGGGATTCTGTGGAGTAACTGTCAGAAGTCTGCTTGCTATTCTGTCAGTGGGAAAACAGCCAGGGTCTTATCCCTTTTCTATGGGAAGATCAGCAGTGAGTGTGATACAGAATCCCTCCACTTTCTGGGCACCGTGTCAACAAACTACAGTGAGCCAAAATGGAGCTTGTTGTTCCAGCTCAGCTGTCAGTTTTGTCGTGACATCATTAATTAAAATGGTGGCTTCTGTACAACCCAGCGCAGGGCAGAAGCGGTCAAAGTCTGGTGCCAAACAGGCGGGTCAATATGCATTGACAGCGGTTCATATGCAAAGCATAGGCTAAGTGGAACCGCTAAACAGTCTGTTGTTGAGTGGATATCTAGGTCACTTAATGTGGCAGGAACTTGGGCCTTATCACTGCTGTCTGGCCAGGCGTTTCAAAGGACGACTCTGATCATTTAGGGCAACAAAAGCCACACGGTGCTCTTGTGTATTGTTGGACAATACTGTCTTTCTTTCATCGCAGGCCTTTGGACAAGCCCTATTTGTCGTCTGAACAAATTCAAAATGGTAATGGCTCTCATGTTCAGACTTGTTGCTCTGCCAAACATCAGTGGCAATGCTATTAAAAAACTGCCTCAAGTGATATGCTCACAGAACCTCAGGTTTCGGTGTCAAGAACTAGTGTTGTAAGATAAGATTTTAAAAAATAACCTATTGTCTATTGAAGAGAGGACATATCCAACCCTTAGTGACATTGTCCCATAGTCTAACATGCCACATCACCCACCTGATCTACATACCCACTATGTTTTATTAATGACGACCAGGCCAGGGTCTCATGCATTCTTTATGGAAAGAGGAATACATTTTGAAAGTCTTCCCAATTAAACATATTATACATTCAACAAAGAGCAGCATGGGTATCCCGAGAGTGTAATTACAAGCAAATAAAGAGAAATGCTTAAGTTGGGACGGCACCTAAAGCGGTTATATTCTACAGAAATTATCAGCACAACTCCAAAGCTGCAATGTACAGTTGGCTTCAAGGTGGGAGCATGGGAAGCATTGTTGCCGGTGGAAATAAACCTGAAAAAAAGACCCAAAAGCCCAGTGGGATTTCATTGTGTTCACACCAGGGGAGCAGCCAGTGTTCAAAGCCTTGGCCTATGCCGAGCCTGCATGCGCTTTCTGCTTTAATTTCTAGCTAATTTTACTTGAAGTGTTCTGCATGTTATGTGTCGAATATTGCCAATGGGCTGACCACTTCAGACAGAGTGGTTAATATTGGCCATAATGTATGCTTCAATGAAATATAAGTTGTGTTGGCACCAGACGAGGGTGGTTGCAGCTGTGTTGCAGCTCGCTAAAAAGCCTTGCATCTGCAGAAGAGAGAAAGCAAATGTCCGTGCATGTGAGCGCTGCATTAGCCCGCTGCGTGCCGGAGCGGCTGATAACAGAGGTTAACGTGGAGAAAACGCTGGCGGCTAAATGCACAAGCACTCCGTCTTGCATTAACCCAACCCTCTGACCTATATCTCACCCTGCTGAATCCAGTGATTGTGTAAAAATAATGACAACATTCAGCAAATATACATTACATAACCATATACTGAACAGACACGACATGTTTCCTATGATTCAAAGCTGCTAGCTTCAGGTCTGGGCTTGGCGTTCCAGGGAAAAGGAGTTTTCCATACTTTAAAATATATCTCAAAAATTGCATGAGCAGGGTTCCAGTGTTTAGGATCTGCCCCGCTTGACTTAAATGAAAGGCTTTCTCCTGAAGTGCAACTCAATTTGTAGGCCAAGGATTTTGAAACTGAAACTCCTCACCCTCTAGAGAAATGACTGCAGCCATCTGCAATTTGGGAACTACAATAGACAATTTCAGTATGTTTTCAATTGACTGTGCTGTAGGATCGAAACGTTGTCACTATTAAACTTTTGTGGCATGGAGCAAGTGTGCAGGCGTTACTCCTCCTTTCATTGACACAGTTTTCTGATAGCCTTGCACCTACGTGATGTGCGTATAATTACTCTCCTGTGCAGCCATACAGGCTACTACTGCTAGGTGAGAGCGACATTATCTAGGTAAAAAGCCATCCTAAAACTGATTCCCTATGAACTTTGACAGTTTGATCAATATCTGTGAACATAAACACTTCTGTCCCGAAGCCACAATCCAGAGCGCCAAGCCCCTAATCTTCAACATCATCAACAAACAAGAGACAAAGCTGCTCCACTGACAATGAAATGTAAACTGACTTTGGAGAATGTTTGTTTGAGCTTCAACATCCAGATGAACAGTTCATTGTAGTGGTAATATTTATGAAGCAGAAATCCTGAAATTATGAAAGCCTTCATCTCCATAAAAATCCAAGCATAAAAAAGAAATCTAGGTTGTCATTAACAGTTAGATCTTGTCATATTGTTTGAGCTTTGACATCAGGATGAACAATTCATTGCTTATGTGGATGGAACAATTCACTGTAGTGGTAGTCGTCATGAAGCAGAAAATCTGCCTACATCAAATATGTTGTCATTTACAGTTAGACACTATCATACTGTGTAATGGCTGTTGTGTGTGGACACCAGCAGAGCTAGCTGACTGTTTAGTGGCATCAGGGAATCTTTAAATAAACATCATCAAAAGAGTCGTGGCTTCCTGATTTCTAACTTGGGGACAACTCGCTCACATTCCTAAATCTAGACTGAGCGGTGCATGATCACAGGAGTGAGATGTAAATTATGATTTAGAATAGATTTCCCCTTTCAATAGCAGAGCAACTAAAACCGTTGTTAAGAGTTGGTGCTTTCCTTACAGGATCCCTGGCAAAAAAAACAAAAAACAAAACAACTGCTGGGCATTAACTTGAATCGAAAATAGCTGCCTCGACACATGAACATTTTGCCTATAACTCATTAGCCATAGCCTGCTTTCCGTTTCAATCTGATCTGCAAGTCGTGAAAGTATTGATAAAACCCGAGTCCCCCGTGGGTCTGTGTGCTGATTGTATGTGCGGCAGCTGTGCGCGGCTCCTGACCGAGCCAAACGCCAATCTGACAGGGGAGAGAGGGAGGGAGAGAGAGAGGGAGAGAGCAGGATGGAGGAATGGTGCGCTAATCTAATGCCCTCACGCTACACTACGTGCATCGGCTGCAGATGGGACACTTGTCAAGAGGCTCCGTAGGCTGTGAAGTCCCCCCGCCCCCCCACCCCCCCGTTTCAACAGAGGCTGAGCACATCCACAAAATGGCTTTCTCGATCCTAAAACTGCTCTTTTTTTAGTGACGACCTGATAAAATACACTTTGTGCGTCGTTGCACTGGAAATGTACGCTGACTCTGCCTGGCTGGCACACGCCGGCTTATCTTTGTGGCCAAGTAAGCACTGCAACAGATGTCACGACCGGCGGCCGCGAGGAAAACGCGCTCATTTTCTATCCTTTGGAGGGGAACGCAACAGAACACAGGCTTCGTCTCATGCCTTTGACAGTGGCGTCGCCCCAAAACTGAGTGTGAAATATTTACTGTGCTGGTATTGCCTGCAAGATCCAAATTTCCACAGATTGCATTCAGTCCCTGATGGAAACAAAGTGTCACATACAGCACTCCTCCAGAAAAAGCATTCATTACAAAAGGAAAAATCCACCCTTGGCTACTGTTAGATATCATCAATCTGTGATGTTCAGTGCATTGCAGGAGTTATTTTGTGGTGAAGAATTGTTTGCTTTTTTGTTGCGCCCACTTTCCCTCAACCTGCCTTGTGTACACTTCAGCTAGTGATTTCCCAGCAATACTTTCAAAAGAAAACCCTAGAGAAGGAGGTTCTCTACATGTAGGTGGAGAGAGTGACAGCAACAGTCCAGTGAGTTTTTACAGTCAACAAAGAAATGAGCATGGAGAGAGAACAATGCGGTGCCCAGTTGTTCACATTCTGCAAAAGCCATCAAAGAAGGCGTTGTAGTGCGTACACTACCAATGACAGATCCACCAAGATGGAAGCTGCAGCTGCATTGCATTCTGGTCTACTGATGCTACTGTCTCCCTACTGGAGAAATTGGTATTTGTGCCTCTTCTACAATGGATTTCTCCCTGTATGATTGTTGAATGTCGGTGCAAAATGGTGAGTCTAGAAACGGACACCAAAACCTGATGTTTATTGCTGATGTTTTAGATAGCAGAAAAATTGTTTTACTATCAAACTCCATTGTAGCTGTACTGCAAGTATCTTGACGTGACATCATATTTGGCCAGTTATCTGCAATAAGCAATAAGAAAAATACCCCACCAAACAACAAAAAGGACCAAGAAATGCAAGGTACATCGCTCAGTTGTTTTTAAACAGTGCTGTTTCAGGGTGGATTTTTCCTTTGAGAGACTAGCAGGAAAAACAGCAATCATCACATCACTGGCCAGCGACTCATCATCACAAACAGACTATTGACATGCACCACTGTAGTCTGGTGCACAACACACATACACACACACACACAAAGGGAGTGCCTCTTGTCCTTCCCATCCCAACAGAGCTGCCACACCCAGACTATGATCTCATGCTGTAGCCTTTAGCATGTCTGGCCAGTGCATCCCTGGAGGACGGGGCAGCCGCACCAGCTACAGCTAGGCTACCTCATTAGCACAATCAATGCCATAGCGTCCCATCCGCCACTAGGCTTCTATACTCCACTAACAGAGTTTGTGATAGGCGGTGACAGGGCCTATACTCCGGCGACAACAATTGAATTTTGCGAATGTGGAATCAATTGAAACCCATGCTCCAATGACAGACACTAAACAAATGGGAATAGGCAGCACAAGTAACCCTACGCTCCAATCGTTCGCTGAGAGCCCTCTGCAAAAAAAAAAAAAGGGCATTAATTTTTCAATAGCATGTTCTGAGTCTCCTGGAGAAATTAAATGTAGGCATCAACTCACAAAAGGGCCGCTGCATTAATATTTTATGCGCAGGCATGCTTTCAGTTGAGCCGGTGTAACTCAACTGAAAACAGATTTGTGTACTAAAGGCTTCTACAGAGCCCTGAGAGGTCATAACATATTCATCTTATGCTCTAAACTGTTATTCCAGGGTCTGTTGTGTAAACTGTATCATGAGTATTAAACATGCCAAAAATCAGCATCATTTTTACTTGCAGTCACTTTTTTGTGATTAATTCATACCCTACTCAATAACTTCCACCTCATCATCAAGAGAGATTACAGCTGACAAAAACTGATAACACTATGCACTGAGCACACATTATGAAAGTTGAAAATGACCTCTCTTATCTCAACTAATTATCCTCTTTGCCATCTTCAATCTGTTACAGCGTTTGCCAACGGTGCCACATCAATCTCAGCGAGAGACTGGAGCCACTGAAAAGATCCTCTTTCTTGCAGTGTAATCATTATCTAATCCCCACTAATGGAGACACAGTCCGTTCTGACATAGACCACTGCTTATCTGGTGGCATTAGAGGGAAGGAAGTTTAAAAAAAAAAAAATAAAGGTTTCCTGTTCACTCGCATTTTTGACCAGGCAGAGATCCACAACCTCAACCTCTTTATACATGCATGAGCATCTTGCCTTCTGGGCTTTGTGTGCTGATCTGTGATAAACGTCTGGCGGTGTTTTGTCAGAAAAATATTACAGACAGAGACAGACAAATAAACTCAGACAGACAGACAGACAGAGACAAACAAAGGCAGGCAGACAATCAGAGAGAGACAGATGGAAAGGCAGAGAGAGATGGACAGAAAATGGCGAAAACACAGACACGCATCTGTAACCATTACCCACCTTTGTGGCCCATCATGACAGCGAGATGCAAGGGTGTGTTTCCTGCAGCGGGCAAAGAAAAAAAACACAGAGAGATTATAGGCTGTCTTTGTTACTCACAGTAAGAAACAAAAGTAATACCTGTGACAAGCGCTTTGTGTTTTGAGCTATCACACTCAGGGTGAAATTGCAGTTTAAATTGAGAGGCATAATCCACTAAATTGCAAGTGGTGTGAAAGGCATAGGCTTAGTGTGTGTGTGTGTGTGTGTGTGTGTGTGTGTGTGTGGCCTACTACCATGACAAATATTACACGCCTAAAAGGCAATTACCCTACTGCACTCCAAAACTCAGTTGCATTTAGCAGGAGGGGGCATGGCTTGTCGAGAGGCACAAATTAAACGCTGATAGGTTTAGACGCAACAGAAGGTGTGAGAAATCTTTTCTACAGAAGGGTCAGATGCTAAAGGTGCATTTGGGGGAAAATAACAAGTGTATCGGGTGTGTAACGCCACGTCTTTTCTTCCCAGGATGTGAAAAATGCCCCGTAAGCACCGGAGAATCCCTCAAGAAGAGGAAGCCAGAAAGAGCCAGATCAGCTCCACCAAGCTTCTCCTGCCTCAGACCTCCAGCTGGAGAGAGCGGGCAGCCGTCCAGAGCCGAGCCGGCCCGCGCTGCAGAAACCCTTATGTGGGTGAAAATTCAAGCTGGGGATTAGCCAGCCGTCCCGCTGGACACTGGGATAAAACTGCACACAGAGAGGGCATTGGCACAACAGAGGCCATTTCAGGCCACAAGGATGTGGAGTGTAGGCTTGAGGTTAGGAAGAAGGATGGGATTGTAGTTCAAGAGGCTGTCCCAAACCAGAATATCACAGGTTGAATCCCAGCCAGTGTGTGTGTGTGTGTGTGTGTGTGTCCTTCAACTGCCATTTGCCCTGCCCAAATATCCCTAAGGAAGACAATGAATCCCTCCCTGTGCTGCCACTTTAGCTCAGATGAAGAGCATCAGCTACTGTATATGCATAAACTTTACATTAGATATATCTGCTTAATACATGACTAATGTTGGGCAGATGGGAAGAACGACACTGCCTTATTTATTCTTCTAGACCTGCAAAGCGTAAGTCAATATATGACAACTACACATTCACACGGGAAACCAGGCGGACTCCCACTCCTGAATATTTACTATAAAAGGTCTTGTTCTCGTGGATCCGGTGAGCTCGGCGTCAGCCCTGCACTCGCTGAAAGGTGAACTGATAGGTGAGTAAACAAAAAAACGATGCCACTGGGCCATGCCGGCCGCCGTCAGGGTCGGAGAAACTCTTGGAAAAAAAAAAAACATAAAAAAAATACAGGCTTGTGTTCCAAAAACAACACCGAGGCGGACGTCCCGACACCTGACTGCATCAAAGCCTTCGAACTGAGCTATAAGACGGACCGCATTCAAGGCATTCCATTCGCCACAGTCAGCAGAGGGTAGGCCTCGTCTTTTGTTTTCGGGGAGTGAGGTGGATCGGCTGCAGACGCCCCAGAGGAACAAACGCAAGCTTCTCCAAAGAACCAGGATCAGTCAGGGTGGTTTCTTTGGGGAAATTGTGGATGAGGACTTGGCTGGGCTTTTCGCCTTGGAGAAGAGGTGATGTAAGTCAGAGGCTCACAAAGTCTTTCATGCAAAGAAACCCCAACATACTGTAGACCCATGTTAGACCACAGACCCCCCATTTCATAAGATTTCATCCCAAGGAACCCTATGAGAAGAATTTTGTCTGATTGAGTAGTGGATTGCACTGGTGTCTGTGGGGAGGGGGCAGTGAAACTTATGATCAAAACAACCATCCTTGTACATTTTTCATTGTGTTAACCTATGGGGTGTTAAATCATAGTGAAGTTAGACTAGTCCTCATTTTGCCTGGGACCACTTGGAGACCCTCTCAAGGCCTCCTGGAGGTCTCCGGACCCCACTTTGGGAACCAGTGACCTAAGGTGTTGGCCCTCGCCTACCTGCACTTCTGCTGGAGACTGCTGGCCTATAAAAGTGAGCTTGTGCGCTCGCTGAAATGGGCGGACTGTGGTGGGTTTTGCTATAGAGATCCTGTCATTTACTGGGCTGCTGTGATGAGCAGCTAGTGGACTCACCATGGACATCTTTCTGGGCGATGTTCTGCGTCCGTATGAGCGAAGACAGGCGTCGGACATCTCCTTTAAACACACACTCGTGCACTGGGAAGTCTTGCCCGGTTCGGATGATGGGGTTTTTGTTGTTGTCATCGACGACATCGGCCGTTGACAGTGTGTTTGTGTTAGCATTTATCTGCGACTGCTGATTCTGGTGTTGCTGCTGTTGCTGTTGCTGCTGCGTGGATGGCGACTTGATTAACTTGTGATTGCTGAAGATCTTACTCGCTCTGCTCTTGTTATTCGTCTTGGTTGCGGTGAACGTCCCGGTTGCCGCCTCCTCGTCCGGCTCCAGTAAATCCTCCTCCTTGCTCGGTTTGTGGTCCTTGCGCAGGGAGCGGATCTTCTCTCCGGTCATTTTCTAAACAGTTGACGGTGAAGCAGAGGGTGCCGTCGTCGACGATGACCCTCCGGGCGAACAGATGCGATTCGCCAGTGGTACTTCACGCAAAAACTGGAAATTGCACAACATGAAAACAACTAATCCTCCGCCGAACATACAAAAACAACACGTCAGTCGGAGACAAACGAGTAGCAGCTCCCGCTCGCCTGTTTTAAATGAATAGAAAACTGTTCGCTTTCCTCTTGTTGCCGAAACTGTCCCTAGTTGCTGCACAACACAAGCGACTCCAGCATCATTTGACTAGTACGGAAGATTCATCTGCCGTCTTCCGCCTCGCAGTATCGCGAGAGTTCGCAAAGGTTACAATCGGTCATGATCGCTGTAATACTCCTTTGATACAAAGTATCCAAACTCCTATGACACAATGTATTCAAACGTATAATACTAATAATGATAATAACAATAATAAAAAAATATATAATAATAATAATAATAACAACAACAACAATAATAATAATAATAATAATAATAATAATAAGTATTAATAATGTAAAATGATTATTTGTACAGGATGTGATTATATCTGTGTTTTACTATATTGCTGAGCAATACTACTACTACTAGTAGTAATAATAATATGTATTATTGATTATTAATAATATACAATAATTATTTGTAGAGGATGCAGTTATTTCTGTTATTTAATACTACAACTTAATAATAACAATAACAACAATAATTTGTCTTATTAATTAATAATTTGCATAGAAACATACATAGAAATTATTATTAGCAATAGTAGTAGTACTTGTATTAGTAGTGGTAGTAGTGGTGTTGCTCAATATTTAAAAAATAAAACACACAGATGACCATATCCTCTAAACTTAACTTTAAACTTCCATACCATTTAGTAGTGAGTGTTTGCATGACCGATAAGCAGCTGGAGTTTTAGTGAGGAGGCAGAGACATCTGTTGAGCCAAAACTGTGGCATTTATTCACCATGTCGACAACATTAATCAGTGCACACAATGAGAGCAATGAGGGAATTAAGACCACTCCTTACCAAACAGACTGTCTGTTTGGTAAGGAGTGGTCTTAATTCCCTTCACTACTAACAACTGATAGAATTTCCTGCGGTAAGCTGACATCCCACATGTTCTACAGAACTGTGAAACCTGTGTGTACATGCCTGGCCATGCAAACCGACTAGCAATCGGGACTTCTGAAATGTGAGGCACCAACCCGTTGCCCAAGGAACAGAATCACCAAGTTCCGTGACTTTCTGCCTGACACTGTGTGGTAATGCTAAGGATTCAGGACCTTTCCTTTGTGCTGATAGAGAATGCCATTTTTGATGTAGTTCAAGTTCAATAACTTTATTTGTCCCCGGTCGGGCAATTGGTTATGCAGCAGTGGGACACATACATTTCACACACATAAAACACAGGGCACATAAATACAGCCAAAAGACATAAATACACAGTAAAAATATGCAGTCAATTAAAAAGATACAACGTTATGCAGACAACTACCTTTTCCTCCTAGAATTAAGGAGGGAGATGGCAGAGGGTATGAAGGAGTGTTTGTATCTGTTGGTTTTAGCTGGTGGAAGTCTGAGGGGGGAACCAGATGGCAGAAACTGAAACTGTTGATGTAAAGGATGGGAACAATCCGACAGGATGGATTCTGCTTTCTTATATAACTGTTTGTTGTCCTGCAGAGTTTCCTGTGCAGTGCCAGTTATTTTGCTACAGACATTAACCACCTTAGTGAGTACATTTTTGTGTTTTACCTTGAGAGATTGATACCAGCAGATAAAGGAGAAAGTGAGCACAGACTCAATAAAAGATTGATAGTGTCGGTAGTGTCCTCAGTGTGACCTATCTCATTGCGCTGGTAGCACCTAACATCTTCCCTAGACCTGGATGTAGATTTCTTTAGTAGAGGCTTGCTAGGAGTGAATTGCTTGGTGCTACAGGAAAACTCCTACCCTGTGCTTGACTACCCCTCCCACCCCCATGGACTTTACTCTGTCTGGTGAGCTTGCTGTCCTGGCGCTCCTGCTCCCCTTCCTGGCTGACATGAAGGCTTTCGCTAGACGGGCAGCCTCCTCTGCACTCTTGGGGTCAGTCTCCTGGATCCAGACCTCCAGCTCCAGAAGAACCATCCTCAAAAACTGTCCCAGAATCATAATTTCTGAAATGTCTTTAGTCCTTAACAGGCCTGTATCAGAGGGTCTAATCATTTATGCCCTAAAGCTATAGAATATGATGAAGATATATGAAGACACTTAGCCCCTTGTATGAACTTTATCTGAGACTGTGGTCTGTGTAGATTTTGTTTATTTGTTTGTGTTTGTGTACGTTTTTATATGTTTTGTTTAAATCTGCTGCTCAGGTGTATATGTTTGTAGTGATTACTTCTTGTAATACCTGTTTGAATTTTGGTAATGCAATAAAAAAAATATCTATTTTAATGAACTGTGGGTGGCAGCAATACACCTCGTTGTATATAATCTGCTGAAAACTGACAAGAAGAAGAAGAAGGCGACATCTTTTGCCTGAGTAGGAGACAACTAGCAAATATGCTGCTGTCAACATTGTCATCATCATCATTATAACAAGCAACAACAATCAGAATGTAGCCTACAAAATGGCAAAAAGAGTCAATAAATACACCTACAATATTAATCAACTTGTGCAATTACTCTGTGTGAAAATGTTCAAGGGAGGAAGTAACAAATTACATTTACTCCAGTTGCTGTAATTGAGTAGCTTTTTTGTGTACTTTTACTTTTGTGAGTATTTTTTGAAGTCAGTAATTTTACTTTTAATTAAGTACATCTTAAGTACATCTTAAGTAGTGTACTTCATGACATTTTAAATCACATCTACAGTGTTACAGAGGACACAGCATCAGACACTGGACAAATTGACAAATTGTGAAGCCATTCACAGCAAAGAAGAGAAGAGTAATCTGGCTTTACTTTGTGCAATTTATTTTGTATTTTCACATTTTTCCAATTAAAAGAATGTAGTTCAGATTCTGTGCTCTCGTCCTTTTATTTTCAATTGCACAGAAAATATCACATCTAACACATTCTCTTTTCTAATAGGTAACTCGGTAACTTTTACTCAGAGTACATTTTAAATTACCTGATTTGTTATGTGTATTACAAACTATTTAAATGTTAGAACCAGAGTGAAATTCTGTTCTTAAAAAGTTATGAAAACAATACTGAAGCAGACTATTTTTCCAGTGGAACACAGATAATTGCTCAGCCCAGATTTCTGCCTTTTGAAACATCTCATGTACAAAGCAATTGTCATTCTCTTTTATTCAGTATAGAAGACTTGAACAAAGTACAGTAACTGCACTGATACAAAATTATCACTTTGTGTGCGTGTGTGTGTGTATTGTCCTCTGTCTCTGTGTGTAGTGTAATCTTACAAAAAGAAACAACACCAGCAGTACGATTCAAAGCTAAAGTGCCATGCTTAGATAGCAGACTAAACTATGAGAAAAACAAATTATTCCATTTTACAGTCAGTCAGTTTTCTAAAGATGATTTTGTTGACTCAGTCACTATCATCTTTTAAATCACTTACTTTTTACTTTTTATAAAGGTCTTTTATAATCTTTGTCTTTTACTCTTTTTTTCTTGTTGCCTTGTGTTACTTTACGTGTTCCATTTTTTTTTTTATCCCTATGGCTGGGAATATTAATTTACTTTATTTAATTCCATTTGACATATTTATTCATTAGAACAGTTGGGCACAGATGTTATCCATCTCTTTCCCATACCCACTGTTACAATCTACTTAACGTGTTGAAATTGTTGGCAGCATATGTTTACATCATCCGACATTTACTTACAGTGTATTGTTTTTATTGTTTGCTTATTTTATTATTTTCTACCATTTTACTTCATCTTTTTATATTCTAGTTGTGTGCTTGTATGATATTTCCTTTTCCCCGGTGAATCATAGCCTATTAGTTTTATCCAAGCCCCCAGGAACAGCTCTGGGCTGTGCGGCGATTTTGGCGTAGTGGCCAAGCCCGGTATTGCAAGTCACGTGACGCCATGGGGCCCAAAAAGACTTTTTCCCATAGAGATACATGGGGAAAGAAACACCTGTAAAACTCCGGGAAAATTTTTCTAGGTGTAGTACATAGTCCAAATGGAGTCTTTGAATTATCAATTTTGAAATCATTGGGTCCATTCTTCCTTGGAAGCCACCAAGAGCTGTATAAAGCTGTATTTTCTGGAGCTCCGTGAACGCGCCTCTAGGCCACGGGAACGCTCCGTGCGCATTCACCGCTTCTACTTCCACTGTTGACAAGCTATCCAGCTAGCTGATTGTTAGCGGAGGCTTTTAGCTGCATGTGATCAAACTAGATCACATTAAACTCAACCTACACGTCCGCCGACACTTAGGTTTAACAGGCAAGACTTAAGAACAATAACGGATGGTTTCTAATTTGTTTTTGTTTCTCTCTTGATTAAATAGGTCGCTTGCAAGCTAGCTAACGTTATAACATTGCTGTAGTTAACCAGCTACATGTAGCATATGCAGTTATATGCACCTACTTACTATTGTATATTTATTTACATCTCAAAATTCTCCGTTCACAGACTATGCCTATGTACTTTTCTTTATCCTATTAAAGTTATGAATATATTTGGGCTTTGATGGTTGTTCTCATTTCTATTACTGTCTGTAAATTTATATTTAGATGTCCAATTTGAGTTAACCTGCTTGAGTTACTGATAATGTCTATTATGTAAATGGAATTGAGTCTTCTTCCAACCAGGTGTGTTTCTGGGCACTGCATAGGAAGATCAAGCTTATAGAAATTTTGCTATGACAGTCTAGATAGTGTAACACTTGCAAACTCAAATAAACCTTGGTGTGACACAACAAACCTAGAATATTCCCAATGATAATAATTTAACTGATTTTTTTTTCACTAGCAAACCTTACATCTAAGTTGCATATTGCAAACCTATCTTCATACACTGTTCATATAGGACTGTGTTTGATAAGAGTACCAATATTTATGTCATGACTAAATGTTGTGAGGTGACCCACCTTTGATCCAGTGTAGTTCAGTCCCATGGATTAAATCAATACATGCAGCAGAATAATAATGGCTACAAGTAATACTATCTATACACTGAGGCAACAGCAAGTTGGTTAACTTGGACTATGTGGTCTAGATGTGTGGCTTTAGTCAATATTGTCAGAAATTACTCACACTGTTGTAAGTGTAATAACGTAATTGTAATAACCAAGGTAAGATGGAGATGGAAAAGTAATTTGAGGGCAATGGACTACAGAGTGATGACATCTAAGACTTATTTAAGAGATGATCCAAGACAAACTGTTATATGTAAAGTAAAGATTTATTTCAAAACACGTTCCATTCTACATGTTAAATACATGTAGACATCATAAATAAGTTAATTTCTTTGGGAGCATTTTCCAGAGAAGTGTCAGTGGTTCTTGAAGAGCAGGAGTTTCTGTAACAGAAGAAACTGCAGTAAGTATCTGCGGCTCAGTGTCTGACAGAAAACAGTTAGCATACATCATCATGATGATTACAGCACAGGGTGAAAAGTACTTAATTTGTGAAGCACTGGCTCCAGTAGAGGTGAAAAAGCTACCAAGTCATTACTATCTATGACCGATGTGAACCATCTCACATCGATAATGCTCTAAATTAAGTTCAAAATAAATCTCCTCACCTGGTTAAGCGAGAGTAAACCACTGACATGGACCTGGCTAGCGATGTGTAGCATGAACTTGACTCCCTGTGAGAAACACAAGACAACGTTCAGCACAAGTGGAGCAACACAAGTGGAGCATACATCACAAATGCAAAGTTTAGTCTATGATCTAACCAACATTTCTATGTTTAACTGAGTTTAATTTGTTTAACTTGCCTGACGTTAACCCATGGTTATGTTAGCTGACTCCGTCTCGTTATGCTAACCTTTATTACCATCGTTAGCTTAGCTCAACTTTATCCAGACTGAATCACTTCACATCGGATGTAAGATTTATACAAATAAAGCAAATGTTCTGTGATTGAATAAATGATAGAGTCATACCTGGACGACGGTTTCCCCGAAGAGCCGAGTCTGCAGCAGCAACAGTCAATCAGAAGCTAGAACCTAGAACCTAGAAAGCTGCACATGAACGCGCCGTTGTCACGGACGCTACGAGAACGCCGCTTGACTCGTTCATGTGGGATAGGCGGGGCCAAGAAAAACACTACTGCGCAGGTGCTGTCGGCCACGGAAGTAGGAGTCGTAGAAACTTTTTCGGCGTATGCGCTGGGTGAGCAACTTTCATTGGAATGAATGGGCCGCCATCTTTGAATGCCTCATCCATAGTTTAATACATCCATGGTTTTATCGCTGCGGTGACCTTATTTCCCCACGGGGGTTTCATCTTATCTCATGTTTAAATACACTGCTCTGGATGTGATTGGCTATTTGTTACAAACTCCGCCTCTTTCATAGCTGATAGGTAACAGAGCCAGTTAATAAGCAGTTATCCGGGGTCGCCAGTGTTAGGTTTTGTGACTGTGTTGATGAGACACAGGCAGCCTGGCAGGAGCCGGCGGGACTGAAGCAGAGCTCTCGCTCCCCCTATGGACCAAAAATGGAAATATTGTGAGGCGTTATGAAAAGATTTCTTGGTTCTGCTATCCTTGGTAAAGACTTGCACAGACAGGAAATAGTTTCACTGTGAAGGTCCTCATTTAAATTTAGTAAAAACCACTGGTCAGAAGAGTAGGCTCCATCAACTGTAGGCTATCCTATGTCAGCCCCTCTCTCACTGGAAGACTGAAGCAGGAGTTAGTAGTTTGGATTATAAACCTGCTGGTTTGATATTGGACTGTTGCTTTTTGGAGTGCTGATATAGAAATGTATTGCTTTGTTCTCTATTTTAAGACTTTGAGTGGATTTTGACTTTATACATTGTTGCCAAGTATGTTGCTGGTCTGCCACGTCAGTGTTTGTCGAGATGCTTTTTTTGGCCAGGCCCAACGAAGTACCGGTTTGAATAAAATGAAATAAGAATAAGACACGTAAAATAAGGACATGTCCCCTTCCTGTCTGTACCCGACCTGACTCAAACTATACGTATATTGCATCAGTGCTTTATAAAAAAAAAATGCATGCAAACAACATGTGCGTTAGCAGGGGTCACGCGGGTCACGCCCCTATTCAACCACCAATCAGCGCCGCCCAGTCCTTGTAGATGAGCGCTGATTGGGTCAAACGCGAGTAGCGTAGCGCTCCTCTCTGTTAAATCACACTTACCAAGATCACTGAACGGTAAAACATACACATCCTGCTCTCTCGGGGGGACCTGGGCTGCATTTTGGGGAACACATGGCTTCAGAACACAACGACCTGTTCGCCGGATTCCGGACGGCCTTTAAATCGTTTGCTACAGAGGCGATCCACGTCGGTCAAGAGCCGGAACAATGGAAGTCAATGGCCGTGGTGCCTCCGATTTCCCTTTCTACCACGTTCAAGCAGTACGGACCTGGAAACCATGCTGTAAGTAGGATCTGTTCACCCGCTGTCTGTCCTGGGTATTTTATGGGGCATTTCCCTGGCCGGCAGCGCGCGAGTGTGAAAGCAGCTGCTCCGCAGACTCCCCCCTCCCTCCGGTTAGGAAGCGTTTAAAGAGATCCACCAGTGGGGATTTAATGGTGACAAATAAACAACGAAGCATAAAGGCTTTTTCGGTGTTCTAGTGCTGCTGGACATCAGAACATAACGATGACCTGCTGCTTTCTATAACAGCTCCTTATTGACGATATGACAATTCCCTGGTCGTTGGAACATAATTTGTTACTAAATAATTCATGGATTTTCGCTACTGATGGTATGCTGATATTATTCTGTAGGGATTTGAATACAGTCGGAGTGGAAACCCCACAAGAAACTGTCTTGAGAAGGCTGTGGCAGCTCTGGATGGGGCAAAGCACTGTAAGTAAGGCACTCATGGTCAATAGCGATAAATGCAGACAGAGACCACTGCCCGATTAGTCAGACATTTGAATGTCACATGAGGGCACAGTGGCCTATGTGTTGTCTCTGGATGTATCATTAACCGCGTCTCCCTGCAGGCCTTGCTCTCGCCTCAGGACTGGCAGCAACAATGACTATCACCCACATGCTCAAGGCTGGCGACGGTATCGTCTGCATGGATGATGTGTATGGAGGTAAGGGATGGCCTGATGTAGCTTTGAGACTTGTGTAAAAAAAAAACTATGATTCGTTCTGAAATGAAATAAAAGTAAAATACACTTATTCCCCTCATCTGTGTTTTTGAAATATTGACTGAATTTTTTTAAGCATGTTTCCCCCCAAAATGTATATATAGCCTAAACTAAGGGGGCAAAATTTTAATGACACTTTTTATCACTAGGCACAAATCGCTACTTTCAAAGGGTCGCTGCTCCACTTGGACTGGGAGTGACTTTGGTTGATTGTACGAAACCGGAGTTGCTCAAGGCTGCTCTCAAGCCCAATACTAAGGTAAGGCTGGGAACTGTGCGGTAGGCGATAGGGTTGTAATCAATATCACGATAATCAAGGACTTCCAAGGACTTTTTTTTTCGATATCGGTATATAGGGGCCTATTACATGTGGCTATATGCAAAATCACATGTTTAATTATCAAGTTGATGTTCATGGCATTGAACTGCATGGTAATGTTATGGGTGATGTCAAACAAAACTTCAAAAAAAGTCATAATATTCCTTAAAATATGTTATACCTCAGTTTTTAAATAAAGTGTGCTTGTTATTATCAGTTTAGACAACAGAAGTGTGTATCTTGATATCACAATATCATCATATCACATAAGATTCCACTGAAAAACCATAATATTGAATTATTGTCCGACATTTTACAGTGCTGTATGTTGTTTGTCTGCAACTTTTCTGTTTGTCATTAGTGCCACTTAATGCCTCTTTTTAGAAAGATTTTTGAAAGATTATTATCTTGTTAAATAAATGTTGAACAAAACTGTAGTCAAAACCAAAGTTAAAGTTGCCTCTTGCAGCCCAATTTCTCTGCTCCTTACCAACCTTGGCATTCTTACTTGGGTTTCCTTGCCATTTGTGCAAAAGTGCACCCAGTGAATCAACACTTTAATGACTCTTTTGAGCTTGTTGAGTCCAAGTCATGAGGTAATAGCTGTGATAGAAGCCAACAACTGACGTGTTGAAAAAGACATGCAGACAGCTCTCTTTATTTCGCTCTCTTTGTTTAGGTTCTGAGCCAGCGTTGCCCAACCCCAGACCTCAGCTCCAAAGCTCTAAAACAAGTCTTTGCCTCCAACAAACAGGTTTCTGAACAAGGTGTTTAATTTTAATGACATGCTCTCATTTTTCCTTTTGTAGCTGGTGTGGATTGAAACTCCTACCAACCCCACCATGAAAGTTGTAGACATCAAGACCTGTGCTGAGGTGGTTCACAACCACAACAAGGACATAGTGGTGGTAGTGGACAACACCTTCATGTCTGCCTATTTCCAGGTGTGTGTGTGTGTGTTAGAGAATGTTGCAGTGCACGCTCTCTTGATTTTAAAACCAATTTAACCACTTCCTGTAATTACATTCCCGTTCATGTGGAAAGATGTCTGTTGATCAGCCCGTGTTTGCTCCTGTGTCTCTAGCGCCCTTTGGCTTTGGGAGCTGACATCTGCATGTATTCAGCCACCAAGTACATGAATGGTGGGTACACACATGCATACATGAATGTTTGCTAAAATACATTTTTAATTTGGACTTGATAAAATGGCAGCCATAGTAACAACAAGTAGGTACACATAAAAACATTCTTTTCCTGCTCCACTAAGATGTACTTTTAATTTGGACTTGATAAAATGCAAACCTTAGTCTTATTCCCCTCATTTAATCTGCAGGTCACAGTGACGTGGTCATGGGCCTGGTCTCAGTGAACCGGGAGGATCTGTATGAGCGACTGAAATTTCTACAGAACGGTGAGTAGAAGAAATTGAGTTACACTTGGAGTCTGCCGAATGTTCTAAAGAAAATCTTTTGATACATAAAAACCAGTACGTTTTGGCAAAAAGCCTTCATCAGGTTACACTACAAAGACAGTGGATCTTAAATACCTTTCTAAAATGACAACCTTAATGGACTCATGCGGCATTCACACCATCAGATTTACTGTAAATACAAGCTTCTGTCCGGGGAAAAAACGTTCACATTAGCCTCTTAGTGGTAAATACAAGCAGGATATGGGAATTTGTTGTAGGCTTCGATGTCTCCTGGAACTAGACCTCCCATCCAGCTGTAGGTCTTTGGGTCAAATAGTCTGGTTAGGACCAGGCAAGATATCTCCCACTTGGCGTCATGAATTGTCGAAGTGTGTCAACACCTCAACACAGGCGGCAAACATGGTAGCGAATCCACCGATGTAGGCAGTTCATTGGAATAAAAATCAAAAATATCCATTAAGTTCCCCACTAATACAATCAACTTTACTTAAGAAAAGATAAATTCCTGAATAAAAATGATTTTGGATGTGGGAGGTGAACATGTGAATGCTTCAAAGTTGTAGCAATGCGATGTCGTCTTGTTCTTCCGATATGATGTGAACGCAGCATTAGACCAGTCAGAGTATAGGCCACATGTCAAAGGTCAATGTCTAGGTGTTATCAGTGAAGTTTTAAACCTGCTACCTATAGGGCCAGGAACAATAAAACAATCGCATACATCCAAGGATAACAAAAGACATAAAGCACCTGTAGAACATCATTCACATTAAAGCCCAGAACGGGGACTAAACATTTATCTCGTACAACTGAAATGAAGCGTAGAGATTTTAGAAATGCTGCGTGTCAGACATTCCCCCAACGTCTTGTTCTGCTGCACTTATTCAGTGGAGCAGTTATTTCAACCTGACCTACATTCGCTCATCAAACACCCAAAACATGCTCCTGAGGCCAAGCTTCTGCACCCAGTCCTAAACCCTTTCAGAAAGGAGTCTTTGTCTATGTTTGCCATTGTTGTACGCCTGATCTGGGTTTTTGCGAGGCTTTGTAACCCTTCTTCATGTGATCTCGCCCTGGTTCAGCCCTGGGTGCCGTGCCGTCTCCCTTTGACTGCTACCTGTGTAACCGCGGGCTGAAGACGCTACACCTGAGGATGGAGCAGCACTTCAAGAACGCCATGGCCGCCGCCAAGTTCCTGGAGGCGGACCCCAGGGTGGACCGTGTCATCTTCCCAGGTGACCTCCCAGGGGTGGAGTGTAGCGTTATCAACGTTAAATGTGTTGGTTATATAGTTATTCATTACTCCTATTATACCAGTTATGATACAAGACTATTATTACTCAGTATTACATAGTGATACAAACTCTTGTACCTTACACTAGGTAGAGCAAACTTACTGGAACAGTGAAATGCTCTACAAGCAACAGGATTCCTGAAGTCACTTTTTAGTTTCATGGCATGAAGCACAATGTCACATTTCATGAAACACTCAGAGGTCTGAGTCGTTTGCTGTGCACAATGTAAAGTGCCAGTTTGGTTTCATTTGGTCTGAATCATGGTAGAAAAGTTTACTTTGTTGCGCTTTTGTATTTGGTTTGTTAAGGTTCACACTGTCCACACTGGGGGGGGGGGATCAAAACAAATCTGATTCCAGTCCGTGTATCTTTAGCGTGACGGACTTGTCTGCACTCTTTGCCGTAATTAACCTTCTGTGGTGTTCATACAATTAAAGAACACATGAAGAAACAGCAGAATATGAGCATCAGTCCAGACTGCGGTTTGCCCTCATTTAATTTTGTTACACTAGGCTTTCCAAGCATGAGGAACTGCTGACTATCAGATATCAACATTCGTCTCCTTATACCCATGAAACATCATCAATGTCATTTAGGGTTTTTTCCTATGTTTGGGTGAGATTATGTTCTCACTCCTAACGCACACCACACTCAGATTGCTGGGAAATATGTGTGGAAACATACAATTAACAAAGTGTGGTTGAACCTGTACGAACCTGCTCTGCACTCTAAACAACACGACCTGTATCTCCAGTTACTTCTCTCTCCTTTTTGTTAGTTGAATTCACTATAACTGGCAATTATAGGATTTTCTGACCTTGGATTTAGATTCCTTATTTTTGTTACAGCTGAGATAGTGACAAACATATTCTATGAGTGCCTGTTAACATCTGTGTGGTGTTATTTTTTTTGGAAAGAATGATTTTTGAGTCATTTCTAGAACAAAAGTTCCCATCTCCATTTAACTTAATGGATGCTGAAAACGTTGAAGCTCAGTATCACAGAACTATCCTGAAGACAGATGGAACCTTACAATTCTAAGCTCATAATTTATTTATTATTCTTTTTTTATTTTTCTTTATTTTTTCGCTCCCTTGATGCAGGCCTGCCCTCTCACCCCCAGCATGAGCTGATGAAGCGACAGTGCACCGGATGCCCGGGGATGATCACCTTCTACATCAAGGGAAACATGGAGCACGCCTCCACCTTCCTCAGCAGCCTCAAGGTGATTTGACTTGGGAGGTTTTATTTGGTTTTGTTTAGTTTTTGGTTTTATGTTTATCAAGTGGGTGGCGGTAGCTTAAGGCCCGCTCATGAAATTAATAATGATAAAACTCCATTAAATGTACTTGGACTGTACCTGGAAAACGGTGTATCTTTAATGGTGACATCATGCCTAACCAGGAGGCCCCTCCGCCCCTCCCATCAAATCAAACTGCCCTTCTCTTCCTAACTGATCTCCCATTGTTTCACACTTCTGAATCATTATGCCTCACCCCAACATCCTGTTTCAACATAAAACACGTCAAATTAAGGAAGTAAGATGCCATTGTCATGGTGCCATAAAGCTAGTTTTGACTGGTTCGAAGGTAGTAGACTGGTGTGAATTATAAGTAATGCTGGTGCTGCTGAAGAAGAGCATGCTCAACAAAACCTACATCGCCCATAATAATGATTATTTCCCCCTTTTTAAAATGTGCTCCAAAAATTGATTTTAGAAGTCCATTAATAAATCATTATGTCCAGAAAGTTCTGATACCTTGGTCAAAAGGTATAAGGTCATATGAACAAGACTGAACAACCCATGATAATTATACTTGGAGCACTTTAAGGAGATGTGTAATAAGAGGCGACCTCGTTCTTCTAGAAGACAACAAGTTGATATTTTGTCAAGTCCACTTGGTCAGTGTTACCTTCTGTTATCTATGAGATTTGAACATTCCAGGCTCTCAGTTCTGTGAGAAACACACAAGATACTTTTAGAGTTTGGACTTATAACGGTGAAGCAGATTCAGTATTCTTGAGTAGGTTTTGTTGCATGCTCAACAAATCGACCATAATAATTATTATTTCCCCCTTTTTCTATCTGGATGATTACACAGAGTTCTATAGTGTTGAATATTCATGATTATGTTCATACAGATAGAATATAATAAAGCTATTGGTCAAAAGGTATAAGGTCATGTGAACAAGACTGAACAACCCATGATAATTATACTTGGAGCACTTTAAGGAGATGTGTAATAATCAATCAATCAATCAAATCAAACTTTATTTATATAGCACCTTTCATACAGGTTAGTGCAGTTCAAAGTGCCTCACAGATGACTGACAAGTGGACAATTAGACAGAACACATGTAGACCGTAAAAACAATTTGAGACCAATGCAAAAATAAAAAATGATGACAATGCAATACAATAAAAATAGATTTAAAAGCAAAAATATATAATATTAATAAAATAACAGATGAAATAAAATAGGATAAAATTTGACTATGGTGTTATCGACCTCTATGGTGTTATCTATGAGATTTGAACATTCAGATCTGTGAGAAACACACAAAATGTTAACCCCAACCCTCCATGTACCCGCCATTAGTAAGTCTAAAAATGTAAACTTTACCAAACCACAAAATTTAGTGGCTTGAGTAGTTGTAATTAGTCTCATCTGTAGCCAATGATTGTGATTCTTGACTTGATGTGCTTATTATTTGCACTACTCTATCAGCTCATGATTCCTGTTATCTTTTGATTTCAGGTGTTTGCAATTGCTGAGAGCCTTGGAGGTTATGAAAGTTTAGCAGAACATCCGTAAGTATCCAAGAGACGCTCCTTACATGAACGTTAGATTGATGCCATGATGAGTCATCATTTCTACATTCATTATTCTGTTCATGGTCAGTTCATGGTCGTTTGTGTACAGGAAGTCTGTTAAACTTGGTCAGATTCTGTTTAGGAAAGCAGATGGCATGTAAAAACATTTCTAAGAAAATCATGTATTGCTTTATGAAATAAGAATTTCATTTGTAAAGAACATTTACAAATATAGGAAACAACAAATCAAACAATACTTGAGATTTATTGTCTACACAAAGCCTTTGACAAAACAGTCCAAAACCAACATGGCAAAGTAATGTATTAAATTCAAACAAATAAGAAATTAGTATAAGTTCAATCAAGTTATACAAAGGTACATTGTATAACTTGATACATGGATACACTCAAATGCAAATTTATAAAACTTTTTAGAAACTTTACTTCTTTCATTCAGCAAAGAGAGGTAAAAAAAAAGTGTTGTTTTTGGAAACTGTATTGAATTCAGAGTTATCAGAACCGGTGTAAATTAAAAAAAAATACGAGCTCTGTTTTACTCTAATAAACACAATTTCACATGCAAAATTGTCGAAGTGGAAATGGGGAGTTTCTCTGAGCTGCACTAATGAAGAGCACCACAAGGGGCAGCAGCGACCAAGAGGAAACCCTACTCACACTGACAAGGACTTTATTCAGCGTTTCACAAACTGACTTTAATCAAGACACGCAAGCAAAAAAGCATCAAGTTGTTGTTGTTATGGCTATATAACACTAATATCTGAGTTTCTCTGCCTGCTTTGATACTTTAGGGCAGTGATGACCCATGCATCAGTGCCAGAAAAAGAGAGGAGTGTCCTGGGGATCAGTGACACGCTGATTAGACTCTCTGTGGGCCTGGAGGATGAGGCGGACATCATTGAGGACCTGGAGCAGGCGCTGACAGCCGCTGTGAGTACCACACATCCCACTGAGGATCACCAGGACAGTTCTTCACAAGCAATAGATCTGGTTTGTTATCATCCAGAATCCAGCCGTAAGAAACTACACCAAGTTTTTTTGGAGATTAGATTGAAAATGGCCTTTCTCTCCCTGACTCATATTCCATTGGTTTAGACTTTTGAATGATCCCTCACTGTTATGTCCCGTCCCAACATCCTGTTTCAACAAGAAATGCATCAAATCAAGGAAGTAAAGATGTGGTCTTCATGGGGTCTTTAAGTGCTCTGTAACCCCACTGCTCCACCACGACTCGCTTTACACCCTGAGCTTTACAGCTTTAAAGCTGAAAGGCCCAGACAGTGAACGTCTGGCCTGCTAATCATTAATCGGAGCATAAATACGGCCATGTCTGTTTGTACTCTACCAGTCCAAGGTTACATCTAATCTTTCAAACATTTACTCATGCTCTCAAGTTTCCAGGTGAGTTTTTTTTTTAACAATTAGAGTGGATGATCAAATGGATAGCAAACAAGTAAATTAATAAACTCTTGGGGTTAAAGGAACTGTTCCCATTTTCAGTTGAAGACTAGCAACCTGCCACCTCTGTACTTTCACAACGCATATTTCTTTGAAAGCGTGTTCCTTAACTCTAACCTTCCTTATATTTTGGGATTTTTTTTTTCGGTCTGCACAGTGCAGCATGAGGTGTGTCTGTCAAATGAAGACAAATAGGGGCCCGGTCAAGAAGTGGCAATTACCTCGGGAACATTTTTGTATGGAGTGCGCCTGGCCAGGAAGGATTGCAGACCGGGATTGAGTTAGGCACGCAGTGGTTTTCACGCTGTGCGCTCCCAGGAGGGCCGTGCCGTATCTACCCATCCAATAAACCCTCTCTCTCCTCGCTGCATGGCCAGATTCACCATGCATCTTGATGGGGGCTTGGGGGGGGGGGGGGGGATTCTGTAGGTCTGCTGTTGACTGGGGCCAAGTCCCTCACAGCATGGGCCATTGGGTATATTGCTGCATTTGCACTTGCTCAGCATATCCATGATTGTCTATCATTATGTGAAAAATCATTATAGATTCATACACACACACACACTCTCTGTCTTTTATATTTTTAGCGAAAGTTGATTTATTGGGTTTATGCACTTGCTTGGTGCTTTGCCTTGGAAAAAAATGCGAACTATTTCTGCTTTATGAGACATAGTTGGCTCAGGATGAGTACCACAGTGTTCCCAGAATCGACTTTCTTCAAGTTCGCTGCTCAGTTTCAGCTTTTCTCCTCACTATATATTGCTGAGCACCTTTTCCCCTCAGTTCTGGCGTGGCTAGTCCAGACATCTGCATTTTTATCCTCCTTCTCTCTCTCTCTCTCTCTCTCTCTCTCTCTCTCTCTCTCTCTCTCTCTCTCTCTCTCTCTCTCTCTCTCTCTCTCTCAGCTGGCCTAGACCTCTGAGGTTTTATTACTTCTCTCTGTTTTCTCTCTCAGCCCTGGCATGACTAGTCTAGACAGCTGAAGTTTTATCACACCTATATGCGAAGGAGATTTTGATTGCTTGAATCTTTTTTTTTATTTTTTGTGTTCAGATTGGAAAGTTTTTGGATTGGATTTTCATGTATATTTTCTATTCTTGTGTACAGAAACAAAACATTGAAATTAATTAAATGGCCAGCATGCGATGGCTCATTTAACACCATTTTACCTGACGAAGACACAAGTTGGATCAAAACATCTGGGCAATAATTAGTGCTAATTGAGCTTGAGTGTGCTGGTTTGGATGCATCACCTCTAATTCACCTGCCATTGCATTGCTAGCAGGGGATATTGACTTTCTCACATGATGCAGCAGTATATGGCTTGCAGCTCCTCTCCTCAGGATACACATAATGTTTCTGAAGCGCTCTGCTGCCCATCTGTAGCAAATGGAAATTAAATGGAGACAGATATCTCTAATAATTGTCTGTGGTCCCAGGAAAAGGCATCTCTGATGGGTGAAGCGCTTAATCAGATACGGCGGCAGGTCAGATCGGGGCACGATTAGATTTCCGGTCAAGCATCCTCATCCTTTTGAATCACAAACTTGGACCAGATCAAGCATTTAGGACTCCCCCAAAGGTTAGGCGCCATCTAGGATGTTATAGCTGAAGGTGCAAATTCTGGGGTGTTTTATTGAGCCTCTGCGTTAGGCCTTCTGCTAAACTACTTTTGGCTCGCCTCCGTCTCAGACTTTTGGCACAGGGCCTGCCTTAACTGATCAGGCTTCAGCCGCCATGAGGAGGAATGATGATAGTGACTGTGCTCCTTTCCCCTCGCTCTCAAGAAAATGTGTGCTGTCATTTTGGAAAGTCGCCATGTTGATTTGACCGTAGATTTGGGTTGTCATCTCTGTTGCTTCCTGCATGTGGATTGGATTGAATATCGATTTCATTTGCCAATTTTGTCTTTTCCCCTTTTTTTTCTTTGAACAGTATCCAAAGAAGCAGTAAAATGTCTTCAGGGCGTCACTGAGGCGGCTGTGGAATCAGATGAAGACGTGACGAAGACGGGAGGTACCGGAGCTTTGCAGATCAACAGATGGTACCTCAATTCAGCACAAACAGTGTAGATTTACCTATCAGGGAACAACCTGCTCTTCAAAAAAAAGGAAAAAAAAGAATGATATTCTCTGTGAATAATTAACATCATTTTTACATACGTTTCTTTTTAATGCTGATTTTACTAGACAAACATGATTTGTAATCTTTTATTTATCTTATGGTACCTCTTTTGCTTTGTTTTCATGTTTGTGTTTTTGTTTGACTTTTTGTTATGTTTGGAGGGCTTTGATGGGGCAAAGTGATAGAAGGTCCTATTCAATCAAACTGGTATAATCAAAACGTATTTGTCTTAAGATGGCAGCATCCTGGTCTGATGTCATTACCCATCCTGCAGTGCAAAAGGTCCAAAGATGAACAAAAAATGCATAACGAGACAGCTGATCACGTTTAAGTCTATGATATGTAAACTTAAATGTGAGTATTTATGAATTTCTTCCCATCCACTTGATTCATAATTGTAATTGTTTGTTTTGCGCTGATTACTGACTTGGCAGAAAAAACAATCGCAACCCACGTTGACTTGAAGGACCCCCCACAGTCATGAATATTTATGAGCATACCACTGGTGTAAGGAGACTCATTATAACATTATATCTTGTCTCTTTCTCCATCTTGGCTGCCAACATCTGCTCAGAGATTTCAGAGGCCGTTCAGAAGCATTGCATCATGGGATGGGCTTGCAGGGCTGAATGTCGCACCAGGAAGCTGCCCTCTTTACAAATCATCTCTCACTCTCTCAAAATCTGCTCACAGCATTTCATTAATTTAGTTGCAGAGGCAAAGGAGTAATTGGATACCAGTTTTATTTGACTAGAACTCAATCTTACGCTTCATCAAGTGTATGCCTAGAAAAGGGAAGGAGGGGAAGCAAATTCCCCAAGTTAGTCGAATCAGGACATTGAGGGAGCGTCTGGGACAGGCTTGCTCTCGCCTTTTTTTTTTTTTTTTTTTGAAGCAGATTTTCCTGGCAATGAATAGTGTTGTGAGGTTTTTGAAGTAACATAACTGAGGGCTGTTACAGGGTTACTTCTCAGAACAATGTTTTAAAAAAAAAAAAAAAAGAAAAAAAAAAAGTTCCATGTATGTTCCTGAACTCCACACAAAACCCTTGAGTTTATGACAAAAACAACATTTCTCCCTGCTCAGGACTGTCAGCAAAGCCAGGTTTTTTTTTTTTTTTGTATCTGTGGTGAGAAAAAGGGTTTTTACTTGGACGCTCTCTCAGTCGCATATCGCATAACTGCTCAAGTATACGCTTCATTTGGGAGAGACTACTCTTGATCAATGTCATTTATGTGACCACCAAATCCATTAAAATCAGTTTGCAGTACAAGTCTCCGTGTCTCTCGCTTCCTCTGAACCGTCCCCTGTACAAACACAAGCACTGTAATTGTGAGTGCAGCTTCAGTAACCATGGCAAGTCAATATGCCACATTCAATTTAGCCCGGATAGTGCTAGGCTGCACACAGGGACTTCAGTTGATAGATAGCTTAAGATGGGTCAAATGAGCCAGTCAGAGTCCTAATGACCAAACTATCAATAACATTTCCTTAAGGAGATGGACGAACATTTAGTTATGTGTAGAAGACTAATTCTCATCCCTAAGTATTTGGTTCAGTGCGATCTTTTTATTTCCTGTCACCTACAACCATGTGATGGAGTTTTTGTACTAGCTTGCAAAGGAGCCATTCTCTCTTTAGGAAAGCGCTACTTGTGGCCTCTGCGCTTTGTCAAATCAGTTCGAATTTGCAAGCTGAAGTTGGAAGTGTTAATTTAGCAACCGCCGTAATACTTCACAGGACTTTACACAAGCTGGCAGGTCCGGCCGAATTCCGTTTAGAAAAGAAATCGGGGGGGAAATGGGGGGGGGGGGGGGTCAGGATGGGAAGGGCAGGAGGTGGCGATGCATTTAAAAGTAGAGGTGCTCCTGCAGTGAAGGGGATTACGCATTCAGCTCTGCTTCCTTCTGCTTCCTGGCACATCCAGCCTTGACACAACCGGTGGGATCTCGCGTCACCGACTGTCTGGTTAGACTTCCCTAGAAAACATCTTCATTCAATAGAGATTCTGGGCATTTGTCAAACCCCCCTGTCAGCCAGAGGGTTTCTGCAACTCTCTCTCTCTCTCTGTCTCTCTCTCTCTCTATCTCTATCTCAGCAGTGTGGAACATGGAGGCACAGCGACGGCACACTGAAGGAAAACTGTGAGCAGAAGCGAAGTGTGTGTGGCTGCACTGTGGCCGCCTGAGGTTTTACTGAAGTGGTTTATTAAGCACATGACATGGGAAGATTACCCACCGCCAAATTATGTGTGCTATCACCAGTTTACACAATGAGATATGGGGCAAAAGTCTTAAATGTAAACAGAAAGTGGCTTTTATGATTCATGATTTCCAAACCAATGTCTGGTTTCAATCCATTATCTCACAGTTTGAAAAGAAACCACCCACTTGTATTCATCCCAGGCCATTTGCACCAGATCACATCTGAAGTGATAAATGATATGCATGTAAGCAAACCTGTAGATAAGAGGTTTAAAGCTCCAATGGGCGACTTTGTAGATTGGCGGCTAAAAATGTCAGCAACTGTTTGAGTTATTTGACTTCAATACCCAGAAATCCTGAAACTAAAATAAATAAACTGCACACAGCATGCTCATGATCAGTAACCTAGCCGGTCTGTGATGTTTATACCAAAGGAAACCAAAGGGATGAGAAAGGCAAAAGATCTAATCTTGCTGGGTCCAGCTTTCTCTGGGTGAAGCGCTTGCTCACTGCTGTTCAGGAGACTTTGTATTTCAAGTGATGTTGAACTTTGGAAGAAATCCGGCCATAGGAAACGTATTCCAATTCTGGTGTTACACTTGTTCGAACTGAAAGGTTTAATAACATAAAGAAAGCGATTCACTTAACCACACGTGAGCAACAATACTAGTTTTTTTTTAATATATTGTCAGAATCTGCTTTGTTTGTGTTTGTTTATGTGCTAAAAGTGTGATTTTGAGACCTGTTCCGTCATACAATGGCAGGCAGTGATTGGAGAGAGAAAAAAAAACAATTCTCCAATCGGAGCCTCGGAGCAACAGATAACAGAGACTTGCCGATTTTTGGGTTACGTCATGGCTAGGAAGCTACACAACCCAAGGTACTACCAAAGTTCAAAATCAGTTTAAGTTTTGATTCATCATTTCCTGTGCGTGAAGATGATTTCCTGCCAGTGAAATACCAGAATTTAATTTGGGTGATTAAGGTGAATCTATAATGTCTCAATTATGGGACACTCTTAACCATTGCAGCTCTACTCTATGATTTAGGCTGATAACACATTTATGATATTTTTTACAAAGGAAATCATCACCAGCATTAAGTGATATTCTGAGATCCATACTATTGTGGTATAAACCAAGGAAAGGATAGAGCAAGGCTGCACAACATTTATTGTACTGGGCAGGGTTCGACTGATACATGATTTTACTGGTAACCGGAAAACAAATTTTACTGTAGCCATAATGTAGCCATTGTTCATGATTTACTTTGTTGTCTGTCTGTGTAATTCAGTTTTATAACACCTATCTAGACCAAGTTCCCAACCAGAGCACTAAAACATGCCTTTGTTCTGGGAGTTGCACTTTCTCAAAGGTCTCGTAAAGTAAATCTGTATCTGATGAAGCACTGGAGGAGAGAGACAGTGATTGTCCTGATGAGATAATGATAAAACCGTCCCTGAACCCATTAACCCTCTCCTACATCGACTCCTTTGTTAGTACAGAGGAGAGACTGGGATTGAAGAGCAAAAGCGCACTGCAAAATATGACAAGCTGTCCAGTGATTTCATGTAGTTTCCAGACCTATCAAGCTTGTTTTGTGATATTTTTAGTCAAATTATCTAAATGCACTGGCAGATAATCCTGCTGGTTTCAATACATTTCACTTGATACTTGCCAGTTTGACTTCTTTTTAAGAAATCATCATAAAACAATGAAGAAAATGTTGAAACAAGAAACTTTCTCCAAGACAATTTCACTTTTATCAAGTAAATGTCCTGAAACAAGTTACATTATCCTGAAAAAAAAGAAAACAAATTTTGAAACTGGTAATGTTATCTGCCAGTGCAGTAAGATGATTTCACTAAAAAAATCCTAAAAATAAGCTTGATAAGTCTGGATACAAGATAAAATAACTTGTTAGTTTTTGTAGTGTGCTACAGTGTATGTACTGTGTATTTGTTCCATGTAAATTGCTGATGGTTCTTGAAAGGGTAAAACATCAATAAAACTCTTTAGTTGAGTAAAGTGCCATCATCTGTGTCCAACACCATGAGTCCTTGTGCAAATGCAGATCTTGTTATCAGTGTCGCAATTTCCCATATATATTGGCGAAGTGTCAATATCATCCATTAATATCAGTTGCACTGCTGATGTATCGGTCACGCTCTTATACTTTACATTGAACAGACTGAAGTAAATGGAATTAGATGGAGGCCAAATGAACTGAACAAAAACGACTCCAAAGTGGCTGACCTTCAGAGTATTAGACATCATATGCAGTCTTATGTGGTTTAGCTCTCTTGTAATGGGGGTCCATGTTGATGTTCATCTTTATAGCATGTCTGCCATGCCTTGTTCATCATTATAAATGGTCCTGCAGTCCTGAATGTCAGCCCTGCCACTTCTTATACCGCTGCACTGTAAACACACAGTTTAATCTCACACTTGACTTGATTCAAAGCAGAGTGAAGATGGACAGCCAATGATTTTCATTTATTACTCATCTGTGGTTTAAAGAGCAATTTTCGTCTCGGTTTTCACTTGCTATGTAATTTGGCCGCAGACTGACCGTTATTCCTTTTTTGTGGATTCAAGGGTTCAGGTGGCAGCGGAGTGATAACAGAACACAATAAGTGGTGATCGGTACGCTAAGAGCATATGTATTTTTAGGTCCGTTAAGATAAAGCAGCCCAAGTTTCATCGACATTGTGTTGTACCAATTCTCACGTGTGCATAGAAAGATAATTGCTTGTCTGAAGGGTTTCATCCAATCACATTTCTTCCTGCTGTCAGTCACACAGCATGTTTCCAGGAACAAGGAATGGACGTAATTATGATGATGTTTTTATTTGAAGGTTTTTGTTTGTTCATTTATAAGTTGAGCAGGTTTGTTAAGCCTGCAGCCCATGAAACCTGTTCCACACCCACAACAGAATTTCAACAGGGCTGTAAAATAGACATTTGACACAACAGTGGCTTTTTGAAGGTAGAAGGTTTATGCCTGATAAGTACGGAAGAGCATTAGGGCCACGTGAAAAATGTATTTGAGTTCTGAGATTAATTCTGATTTTGAGATTTGAGATTAAAGTCAGAATTCTGATTTTAATCTCAAAATTCCGACTTTATTGTCAGAATTCTGAGATTAATCTTAATATGAAATTAATCATTTTTCACGTGGCCCTAATCTTCTTCTGTAGACAAGGACAGACTGTTTCTCTTAAAACATTTTTGTGTTTATTATACAGTTCAAAGTAGAGAGAGAGACAGGAAAGTTTGGCAGATGACATGTGACAAAGGTCCTGGGCCAGATTCAAACCCAGGACGTCAGGTTCACATGGAACGTGCCTTAGACCACTGAGCCACTCAGGCTGTTATTCTAATATGACTGCTGAACCCTGCTGTTAAGTATAATGATGATAAGGCTGGAAGGGCAAAACCATTAAGCATCCGCAAGGCAAAAAGTATAATCAAATGTCCTCTGAGGAAGAGCATCAAATGGAAAAGATAAATGCTTTGACCCTGTTTTTCAAAAAACATATTGACTCATTTTATGAAGACTTGTTGAGGTAAAATTCCATAAAGATGATCTTTTGAGCAACTGACGCATGTCCTGACGCATGTCCTCTATCATTAGGCGAGGTGTAATCAGAGGTAGAGTGTGTGCTTTGCCTGTATGGGACCACATGCTCCATAGTCTGGTGGACACTTCTATCCAAATTACCATGAGTGCATTCATTTTTAGCATGGGTTGCCCCAGTGAGAATCAAACCCTTTACCATTGTAGTGTTAATGCCAAGCTCTATCCATTGAGCTAAGAAATGTATTTATAAATATATTTATATATATTTATAAATTTATTATATGTAATATTTCTGATTTTTTCAAATTTTTGTGAAATGCTGAATCTTTTTCAGCCTCCTCTAATAATCAAATGAACAACCTTCAAAGGGAAAAAGAAGGACAGTCTGAAAAAGTGAGATTTGTTCAGATGTTGGGATTTATTTCAGTGCTGCAGTCTGAGCCGAGCTTTGGGAACATTTTCATGTGTGGAAAAAAAAACATGAGATGCAGAGAGTTAGATTGTTCATCACATGAACTACCACTGGAATGTTCATCCAAATGAAGCCATTGTCATGGTAACACATCATCTTTCTGAGTCTCATACAGGAAATCAACACTGATTTCCATGACAACATAATCGATCATCATACGGCAGCCATTGTAAGTGTAGAACAAGAAAAAGGTACTTTTGCAAACCCCCTGTAGAGTAGGTAGACAAAAGGTGCGTAGGAGGAAATACGTGCAAACAATGTAGAACAGACTCCCACACACTTTCAGAGTTGCAGTTAAACTTTTAATATAATGTTTCGGTTGTCAGACCTTCATCAGGCATTAAGTGTAAGTGCAAGCCATATGTGAAATAGTCAAATGACGAGAAGAAGCGTGAAGATTTCAGTGACCATTCTATCAATTCAAATTCTATGATTGTGGCATTCACTGTGCATCACCACAGCTGGTTTGTTTTTCATCTTTGTTGAAGACATGAGACATTATGAATGGTGTGGAAGCAGCTGTCACTTCTTATTGTCATAGATTGGTTAAGTGTGTGTGTTACGTTTACGTCAGCAGCAACAGTTTGTTTGGAATAAACAGAAGAAGAAGAACTGGGTAGTTAGCATGAGCAGCGATAGCCACCATGACTGAACAAAGAAAAGAAAAAAGAAGAAAAAGAGTGCCACCGACAGAAACTCAAACTGCATCAACAGAAAATCCAAGGAAAAAGACATGACAGTACTGCCAATACTGTTTGATTGACAGGTGATCTCTGGGAAGTGCAGTGCAGAAACATCACAGCAATGAGCTCTTAGCAACAAAGATGTCACAAAAAAAAAAAGATATGCAGCTCATGAACTACATAGCATGTTGAGCCTCTATCAATCATCAAGGAGTGTACCAACCCATCTTAACGCTAATCTGTCCAAAAACTTTGAAGATTTCAAATTGATGAGAGAGAAGAGAGGTGTGTGTGTGTGTGTGTGTGCGCGCACGCGTGTGTGTACATGCCTATGAGCTCTCACCATGCCAAGCAAAGGTTAATGCATATGCAATGTTCTCTTTACTTTGGGCTAAAATCTGCATCATGCCATCACAGCATGTCGCTCTCTCATATGCATAGGCATGTGGAAATAAATCAAGCAGAAAATTGCCTGTTGTTTTTCATTAATTCACTCCATCTGCTGTAAGTTAGCCCAGAAACTACATTCAATCTTTTAACTTTGCTAAGGAGCGATCAATATCCTGTACATTTGCTGCACTGCTTCCTCAGAAAGAACACAGATCTAGAGTATTTCCTGGAGATGCCATTGATCTCTGAAGTTGACAGCTCCTCACTGCTTAACATGGAGGAGATGTATGCCTTGGCAGGTTGAGCTGAAGAGAATGTTTTCTCTGTTTCTGACCCCGTTGACGTGAGGTGGCGTATTAATTATTCACACACTCAGGTGTGTTGTGCTGTTGAAAGAATAGCCATAGCAATTTCTCTCTCCTTTTCCCCTCAACCCAGATCCATCTCAATCTGGTCTTTCATTTTTCCCCAGAAGTCCTTGTCCTTGCTGTTGTAAATCCATCATCCGGTAAGAAAAAAATCCCATCCAGATCACATAAGAGTTGTGCCGGACCGCCTTCCGCCTCTCTGTCTTTACAGATGAATCTGACCCTGAGTCATCTGAACCACTGTGACTCACAGCCTGCAGAACAGCAGATTAGCAGATACTGAGACAGCTAGCCCAAACACTAGGACTAATGTTTTGTTGAACAAGATGACATCTCAGAGTGTTGTGACAATGGAAAGCTTGCAGATGGAGACAACTGTTTAAAATTGTTAATATTCCTTGTAAATGAATGCCAGTCTTGCCCAAGCCAAATGGAGAAAGTTTGGCTTATCACAACACAAGATCTGTGATATAAAATGTTTTTTCCTGGAACTATATAAATACAGGTCCCTACTGCGTCAGTCCAGTGGCTCATCTTTTTCAGCTTCACAGTATATTAATATAGTCAATAAATAAAGTCAGTAAACATATAACATTATAACAGTAGCTTAAACAATATTCATATGGTTGCACTTACTGGGCAGCTCCCAGGTGTGAATGTGTGAAACTGTGTGAATATGAAGCAGGTCAGTGCTGGAAAAGAGAATGCTTAGTCAGCTTTCCACAGGTTAAAAAAATAATAATAATAAAAAAAAAATCTATAAATGAAGCAGAATGAGTTTAAATTGCTGGATCACCAACATTACAAGAGAGCAGCAATGAGGAGTGCAACAGACAATAGGTGTGAGAAAATATTCCTTCGATTTTAGAGTGATTATGATAGAAAAGTGTAAGGAAAGGAAATAGGAGCTGAACAGAGAGGTAGAAAGGGAGAAAGAGGTAGAAATAGACAAAGTGTTGCTATTTGCTTATTAAGCTGTGTATACATTCTGTGTATACGATGCTTATTGCAAAGGACTCTTCTTGAGGTGTTGTTGGTAAACTGCAGAAATCTGACATCCTGGTGCATTTTTTTGCCATCATCCCTTTAATTTCATTTTTACTTACATCTTTTAACATTTTTTGACCAAATTTCCCCTCAGGGATCAATAAAGTTAATCCTATCTGATGCTACTTTACCGAACATGACAGAAAACAACCAGATTTTGGAGGCTGGCTGAATTTGTCCAACATTTTATTTTTGTTTTTTTCTGACAAACTTGCGTCAAAGATGAATAGCAGCTCCTGTCTAATTTCGAGCCCCTTGAAAGCCGAGAGAGAGAGAGAGAGACCTTTCTCCTCAACAGCATGTTCTGGTACCTGCCTACCTGATGATGAAAGACTTTTTGTTCTGTTCCGTAAATTTCTCTGACGCACACAGATACTCAGCACAGACCTTAACAGACTAATTCATTCCGGTGTCATGGTGTCATGGAGAGGGAAGGTACATGAAAAAAGTAAAAAAAAACAACCTCGATAATTTGAGCTGGAATGTACAAACTCTCTGTGAGGCAATGGGCGCTACTGATGTTGGATTTCACAGTGATGCTCCTCAAACAATTTTGTGGACATAATGAGAATCCAAAGGATGAGATTTTTACCATTCTCTACCCAAGGGAGCCTTATGTTGTCTTTTGAAAAGCACCAATAATGTTCATTTGTGAAACACTACCAAACCAATAACTGCTTGTTACGGAGATATGGGTTTTATACAAACGGCAGTAACGATAAGCCCACAGAGCTTGTGTGGGAGAAAAATCCCTCTTGAGATGCAAGCACTTCAACGCACAAGTCCCTCAGGGAGCCGATCACAGCATCTGGATCTGCATATCAACAGTGTGCAGGGGTTGGATCTGCTTGTGGAGCGTTACCTGCTGTTTTGTTGAGCCTTCATGGCATTTATCAAGTTGAGCTTGGCTGTCACTCACTTTCCCATTTCAGCCTACTTTACTCCCACTGAAAGCACTGTGAAAAGAGTTGAGCAAAATGTGTGTTCAGTGATTGGAGCATGCAAGTTTAATTGTTAAGTCGAACAGGACTTTAAAATAGGTACACTTAAAAGCTTGTAGATGTCCTGCATCTATCTGACTTTAGTACTGTGTACCCAAGGGTGAGAGGACAGGGATTCTAGATAAAACAAGACACTCAACAACTACTACTGCAGCTTGACACCAAGTTAATTTATGAATTAACTTGAGGTGAAGGGAACAAACTGGAAACTAAACTTCTTGTCGAGTCAGGGATAATCATAGGTGGTTATAAGTCTCTGCGAAGGGCAGCTCCGCTAACGCCTGGGGGGACACACAAAAGAGATTAATGTGCTGATCCTTGGTCTTGTCCTGCTTCAAGTCCCTTGTGGGGCCGAATCCCTGGAGAAAGGAGAGAAAAGAGAGAGAGAGAGGTCCTCCAGGCCATGCCCCAACACTTTATGTGTTCCTGCTGGTTAATTGATATCTTGCCGTGAGGCATTTACATCGGCCCCAGGGTCCTAACCCACTGCCAGGAGAGATTAGGCACAGATCTGTAGCCTGTGACCAAACAAAAGAGACACTGACACTGTGAGCAGGGACAGATATACATAGCCTAGACACTAATTGCTGTTCGACTATAGCTGACCCAGGTCTGTGCTCAGAGGGGCTGCAGGGTGTGGGCCAGGCGTGGGCCAGCGTGTGGGCCAGGCGTGGGCCAGGTGTGGGCCAGGTGTGGGCCAGGTGTGGGCCAGGCGTGGGCTAGGGTTTGGACCAGGTGTGGGCCAGGTGTGGGCCAGGTGTGTGCCAGGGTGTGGACCAGGTGTGGACGGGGCGACAGATTCCCTGCAGCACCTGCCCTGTCTTCCTCCTGTGGCTCTGTCCTTGGTGCTGATCTTCATGGCTCCTCCTGTGCTGTGGAGCTCACCTTGGTGCTGCAGGGACTCTGCAGGTCTGTGTTCTCTCACCTCATGGGATGCAACGAGTGGTAACCGCTGAAGAAGAGCCCCCTTCATGCATTTATCTTGCATCCATCTTGCAATTGTACTCTATACAGTCGTAGCCATTGTATAAGTACTTCTGCATTTTGCATCTGTCCTGTATTAAAGGACACACCTAACACTTAAACAGTGTTAAAAACAGCGATGCACCTTGCATTTCTGGGTCCATTTAGTTGTTTGGTGCTGTATTTTTCTTATTCCCACAGATAACTTGCCAAATGTAGGTGATGTGACGTCATGTTGAGATATTTCCAGCGCAGCTACATTGGATTTTAATAGCAGAAAATTTTTCAGCGATCTAAAACATCGAATGTCAGGTTTTGGTGTCAGTCGCTCAGAATCAAACAGCAAGGCCTTCTTTCTAGACTCACCATTTTGCACCTATTTTCAACAATTATACAGGTAGAAATCCATTGTAGAAGAGGCAGAGAGACGAATTGCTCCACTAACAGTAGCCTCAGTAGACCATAATGCAATGCAGCTACAAGACGTTGTGTTTTGAGTAAGCGGCACAGCTGCTATCGCGATTGCTTCTCCACTTAAGCATATAATCCACAGCAGAACGATCATGTTTTCAAGTTGTTTATATGCCCATATGCCCACTTTTGTTTGAAAGCAACACATTCACGCTCCTTCTCTAGGGGTTGTCCAAAGTCATTATGGGAATTGTAGGAACTCACTAACTTTAGTAGATGTAGACAAGTCAGGTTGAGGAAAAGTGGACACACCAAAAAGGTAAATTAACACTTCAACACAAAATAAGTTTGAAAAGTATCTGAGGGTGGATTTTTCCTTTAAGATTACAGGCAAACACTGTACATTGTAAAACAAAACTATACTGTCTCTCAGCCAACTAATTACAAGCCCAAATCTTGAGGGTTTCTTTTTCCAAACAATTCCTCTTTTTATGAAGCACAAGGGCAGCATTAGTTCAGTACGTATGCAGTAAAAAGTGAGACTTATGTGGTTTTGTTAAGAAAAATAATCCGTATGTACAAATGCGTACACTTTATTTCAGATCTCCTCGCATACCCATAAATTACCTTTAGAGGCAAAGTGAACTAACATTGTACTTAGAAGATTCTTCTTTATATTGTAAATAAGGTGTGAGGGTTGGACCACCACAGCTTCAATTACTTTCTAGCTTCAAACGATGTCTTCCTCCTTGAATACTATTTATTCAGTAGTAAACACAAACGTTTTTGATTTTTCAGAGGTTCAGTTCAGTGTGATTAATGCCAATGAGCTGTTTGACAGTTAAATAGTCAGTTACAAATGTTGACAGAGTGTATGATTATAGTTTCCCGAAATTTCACTCTGAATATTTATATCAGGATGAAAATGGCAGAGATAAAAATGCCATTAAAGGCTTATAATAATGTGGCAGCTTTTTTTTATGTATAGTAGAGCACATTTTTATCCCACATTTAACATCATCTTCAACTTTGTACACTTAGAGTAATGAAATTGATCCAAAGCCAATATCATCATATCCTTTAGGCCTTAAAAGCCTGAGGTAATATTCCTAATACTTATTCTGTCTCTTTGCATCGATTTTCTCTTCCAGTTCTCTTCAAAATCTGCCACTATTTTATAAATGGATCTACGTGATGTTTGTATACAAAAAACACAGAATTTCATGCCAGTGATTGATGCAACGACAAGAATTAATTTCTTTTTGGGATTTAAAATGTTGTAGTTTGCAGTACTCCAATTAATTATTGATCCTTGCCCTGCTTTGGGAGGTTTGTGCTTTGTTTCAATGCTGAAAAAAAAGAACAAAAAACCCGCAATTCAGTCTGGAGACACTTTTCAAGCTCACAATTCAGAAGCTAACCAGACCTTGAACATATGAACACACTGAAAGGATGGTAGTGGAAGAATCCAACAAGCACAGCAATACAGTTAGCAAACAATGAAATGTGGACATTGATTGGCTCGAAGATAATACCTGCTGATCCCATCACATGTATTGACAAAGGTGTGTTAGGACAGTGCCAGAAAAGACTTCCTGAAGCAAGAGAAAGCTGGACTAGGTAAGATGTTTATGTAGAAATACATTTGTCTTATCAGCCTAAATCACAAAGTGGGGCTGCAACAGAGAAGATGCTGTAGATTTGCCCTGTTTGCCCATAGTAAAACTCTGGTGTTGGGTATGAACACTAGTGGGAAAACATCTGCATCTACACAAAGTGACAAAGCAAAACTTAAGCACAAAATACAAACTGGCTTCTAAACAGCAGTGAGCATGCAGTGCTCTGTCCAGAGAAAGCTGGACTCACCAACATTAGATCTTTTCCTCTCTCATCTCTTTGGTTTCTTTTGTATAAAGCATCACAGACTGGCTGGGCTGGTAAACATGAGCGTGCTGTGTGACGTTTACTGACGTCATGTTACAGGATTTCTGGGTATTTAAGTTCAATTTTTTCAAACAGTTAGCTCTCACTGCTGTTTGGAGCCTCCGGTGTGCAAACTTGCCTTGTGCAGCTTTAAACTCAAAATTAAACACGCAGGATAACTTGAAGCTGGGGAAAGGGTCAATGTCAAACTGCGACTGAAATGTGAAGGTACCAGACTCTGGCTTGAGTTGGAAAGCAATGAGTCAGCAACATAGCAGATTACCTGGACCGAGAGCGTGTTTGAGTTATAAGACCCTTTACTCACACAGACAGATCTGCTATGGTATTGAATTTATTGTTTGAGGGTGTGTGGCAAAATGAAAATGCTCTGATAATCTAATGAAGGCATGTTTCGGTTTCCTTTTTCTGGAAGGACATTACTAACACTTTGTGGTTCAGCTCATATTCTAATGGAACACAGCAGTGTTGTCGTCCAAGGCTAGAAAATGAGCCAGAGAGTCGACTGGAACATTGTGTTACTAATGCTGAAACACACTAAGGGCATTTTGACTTCAGAGGAGCATGTGAACCAGCAGACACCCTCTGATCTGAAACTCTGCTTATTTCTGTCACAGCATCCATCAAAACACAATCCTTCGGGGTGCAGCAAGAATACAGAAAGCTACATTGAACACCACATACAGTATCTAGCCCCTCATTAGCCTACTGAGATGAGAACTAGCTGTTTTGATCGGTTATGAAGAATAATATCATATAATTTGTAGCATGCTAAAGTAGCCATTGTAAAAATTAAATTAAATAGTCTTGAAAACATTTAACCCAATGCAAGATTGATTGGATTATTTGATGGTATCACATTTTCTCAAAGTCATACTGCAGGTTGAAAACCAACCTAAGTTGATGAATTAACATACCATAATTGATTATGTTAATTTGATTACAAATGTGGTCCCCACTCTCCAGATCAATGGGCATAAAATCAATTTGAAACGATTGCCTGATTTGCATCATGACAAACAGCGAAGCAAAATGTACTACCAAGCTTCTGAGATGTAATCACACAGATCAAAGAACTAAGTAAGTGGAGAGAGAATAGCAGAAACCAGCATCAATACTCCCAAAGACTGTGTCTTGCAAGAATTGATCAGCTCATATCCATTGGCTAGATCATAGTTTACTTTCACTGTAGTTTAGTTTAGTATTTAGCATAAACACATCACTGATGACTGTAGTGAATCAATTCTGAAATAATAATAGGATGTTTACCAATACAGAGGTAACCATGTAACTGTATAATGTGCTAAAGAATACGTCTATGTCTACATAGAAACATGGTTGGGATATTCATGATGGTCCTATAATTATAACTCCTATTATCATTAGAGGAGTTTTGTTGAATTAGCCTCACCAGAATGATGCATGTTTAGAGTAATGCATTCTCCACATTACACCGGTGACCCTTTCTAGACTCTTGGTCGATTTCTGTAACACAAAGAGCTATTTATTGCTTGGGTATAATGATGAAAAAAGAGCTGCTTTCCAATGATGTAAGACACACCTCATTAATGCTGAATCTGCATTCTTGACAGCATTTGACAGCAAACAACAACATCAATTTACTATGCCATTAAGAGTACTGCTTATTCTCCTAGACCACAGGGCATTTTTACAACCGTAGCAAAGCATTCATGGAGCTAATAGGAGTTTGTTATGGGCCAGTGGTGCCATATTCATAGATGATTTGTTTCTCAAATTCTTGCACTGCAGTATGAGAGTCTAATAAATCGTGGACTAATCCTCATGCTTTTCCTTTTGCTTCCTGCTCTGGGTCAGAATAGTGTCCTTTCCATTGCAATAGATCATAAAAAGTGGGGTGCATCCAGTCACAGTATATGGTAAATTCTTGTTAAGGAGTGCGATGTGAGACACTCTATTGCACAGCCAAAACCTTCAAGTCCAAATGTACTATAAATCAGATTTATGTCTGTGTTTCTACTCACCGGTTCTCCTTCTTGGTCTTCACTTTGCCTGTGACCTTTTCCAGGTGAAATAATATAATCTGCTTTAAGAGTCACTGACCACATTTAAGGCTCAGTAAAGGTTTATGAGCCAAGTTTAGATTCTACATAATGCAGGCTGTAAATAAGCATTTCCAACATTCCACATGCTCCTAGAGGATAGCCTGGTCATACATATTTGATGTAAATTGATTGAACCAATGAATTCTCTGTAATAAAGCTCTCTTTCCCCAGGCAGGTGGCTTGAAGACAGATGGGACCTTAACCTCATTTAACCTCACAGCGGGCCAACGACCACCAACCACCTTGACCGGGTCAGGTGTGACCTACAGCAATGTTGCTATATTTAAACATATATACATGCATGAAGCCATTTGTGTTGAAGAGTGTGAACTACAGAACATAATATACATCTTGAGAAATGCTCACAACAAGGAACTGATGTGAACAGCAAAAAACAACAGGGAGTCACATTTTTTCAATTCCAACCTGGACCACGTGGATATGAGCTACAAAATCTGAATCCCGACACATGTGACCAACATTCGACTTTGAATTTGAGCACTTAAATTAAGAGTTTGTCTCCGTTTCCTTTTTTTGTGACCAAATTTTTATTGGTTTTTCTTTTTACTTTCATTAGTTTGTCTCTGTTTCCATGACAATAAGTAAATCTTACATCATTCACCTCAGACAGCTGTAATAATGTTGGCGCCCACGGCAGCCACTTAGAGAGACACAGAGACACAAAACTTGAAGGCACATACTGTAACAGAAATGTGATTGAAGAAAGCATAACTGTTATTACTCTGTGCATGTCTTTTCAGCATCTCTGCCAGTTCATATTGGTATCATGTATGGGTTACATCCTAGAATGCATATGAGCGGTCATCCAAAAAAAAAAAAAAACAGATATAATCATCAATTTAGAATTGAGCACGGAGGCCTGTAGTGTGAACCTAGCCTTATTCATGAGCAAACTCACACAAATAGACTATATATAGGAGCTATTACTCTGAGGAGCAAAGTTCAGAAGTATCCACCACTGTGCTCGAAACAAGGTGCTGTGTGTTTGTCCGCAGACACAAAATCAATTTGCTCTAACCCTATCACCCACCTTTATTGCAATTAAGTTAAAATTGGAAAGAATGCTACTTATTAAGGAGCCAATTCCCTTCCAGGGCCTGAGCAGGAATGCGGCCACTCAGACTAAAGTGAGAATTGGCTTCAATGCAGCACCCGCTCCCAGCTGAGGTGAACGCTGCTGCAGACATCTGAACAGCATACATCAGAGTATAACCTCTGCCTTCTGCACCTCTCCATTATTCCTGTGTGTTATTGAACTTGGTCCCGTAATAGTATTTTCCCCAAGCAGCTATTTTATTTTGTATAGATTGGAGTCAACATGCCTGACATTGTGGTGGTATTTCACGGGCGAATGTTCCCGTCCTTGATGAGCATTTGATGTGCAGAGAATATCACGACCCTTCAAACGTGCTCCGCTCACCAAGGCAGTGGATGAAGATGTGAGGTGATTTATTAGGAAATCCCACCAACCTCAACTCCTGAAAAGCCTGATGGAAATATTCACACTGTTACATGCAGGATTTAGAGAAAATCAGAACACATGAGTGCCTTTGAGTTTGAGGTTTCTCTTTGAAGGATCAAGCTCCTACGCTGTCCAGTTATTTGCAATTTGGCCCGAGTGAATATACCCAGGAGATAGATTCACAGACAGAAGTGTGTGTTGGATGAAAACCAAGCGTCTGCATCTCGGTTTATACTGCCTTTTATACGTGAACTGAATGATGAGAAACTGTTGTTTTTTTAAAATATCTGTTCTCAACACCTGGCAATTAGTCTTTTGTACTTCTGGCTTAAACTTGAGAGAGCACACTATGCCCTTGGTGAACTGTTGAGTGGACATTGAAGCCTCTACTGTTTCTATATACTTTTTATACTATAGGCTATTTGTATTGCTAGGATAATATTGATACCTCATAGTCTATAGCTATCTCTTTTCTAAACAGGCCTTAAAGAAGCCAGCATTTCAGTCTTGCCTTGATGTGTGTTTTGTTTTGTTCTTTTTTATTTTACATCACTACTAACCCTAACCACCGCTTGGAGTTTTTGTTGCACAATTTTTTTTTAGAAGCAGAGCTGCTCTGGAGGCAGAAATTATCTCATTGGTTGAGTTAAACCTCAATAGGCAGAGCCAAAGATCCACAGTTTTTCTGTCTGAGTAACATTAGACTGAAGCCCAGTGAACAACACAATGCAATCTAACCATACTAAGTTATCTAGGTCAGTGGTTCTCAACCTTTTCCACATCAAGGACCCCTAATTTAGTCCACATTAGGGCCACGGACCCCCATTTGATGCAATTTTGTCCCTCAGACCCAAATCTGAAAATATTTTGGATTTTGTCCAAAACTTCATGACTATCTGTATTGTAGGGAGAGAGATAACAGTGAAACTATGATCAAAATAGTCAGTCTCCTACATTCTATAATTGTTCTTGTAAATGAAATAATGAAGTTCAGCACTTCATCAATTTGCTGGGGACCCCCTGGGATGCCCTCAAGGACCCCTGGTGGTCCCCAGACCCCACGTTGAGAACCACTGATCTAAGTTAGCTAGTTAGCCTAGCTGCCCTTCCAAGTTCAAACTAGCCATATAGCCTATAGCTATCTAGGTTAGCTAATTAGCTAGCTGCTGACCTTCCAACATCATGAATGCTGTGGTAATGAATGACTGAAAAAAACAGAAGTCATTGTTATATATATATTGTATATATAGCAGTCAAGTTTGCCAGTAAGCTAACAGGTGCTCCGAAAAACTGTGGCTCTTGGCTCCGCCCACTGAGGTTTAGCTAATGAGATTTTTTCTGCCTCCAAGAAATATTTGTATAACTAAAATTTAGGAGAAATCCTAAATAAATATAAACATCTGATATTATCTTCTTATAAAGATGTGTACAGTCTTGATGAAAGCTCATGATAAATTGATGAGGAATGGAAAGTGGAATAGTTAATAAATACCAAACACGGTCAAGGTGATGGTTAGGTGAACATTATTGTTCTCGGATGTTTAATGGCGTTTGTCATCGTGCTCTCTACCAACCAAATCTGATTTATGATTGACTGCTGCGTTAAAAATAAACTCTATGGGAATGTCCTTGGGAGCAGTTTATAAGCCCCACTATCCTCGATGTTCAGACATAAATCTTTGTGATATTTATTTTTGACCAACTTGTCTCTTCACAAAAACATTAGTCAATGTTTTGACTCTCACTCTCACCTCCACTGTTTTTATCTTGTTAATGCTGTCAGTGCTTTCCAGGAATATGGAGCTCACTTTCTAATAACTCTGTTGTTGTTCTGCAACAATTTAATTGACTTTTAATTCAGTGTCAAGATGAATTATACTGATCTGTCACGAAATTTATTTTTGTCATTATTTTGCCCCAGAGTCTCAGCATAATTGATCAGATTCACCTGAAAAATGAGCCAGCAGCTGTCAGCATTATTAACTAAAAAATATTTAAGCAATATTTGACTTTGGAACAACCTGCCTGAGTAAATACAATTAGCAAACTAAGTATCTCCTTCTGTATCTACAATCTCTGATAATTTGTAAACTTGCATTTAACAAAACACTTGTTATTGCTCTCTCTTAATGAGCTATGGAGCCAGCAGCACAAGTCTTCTATTGTTTGGAGGTGTCATTACTTTGTTTAATGAAGGTTTAAATGGGTTTTGGAGCATTTATTCCTAAATTGCTCTTTCTTTAATGTGATTTTGACTGTAGTCTGACTCTGCACATTGTTGTATGTTATTGGTCTGTAACCCTGAAAAAGAGATTCTTGATCTCAGTGGACTAACCTGATTAAATTAAGTTTAAATAAAGCAAATATATTTTTTACAGCACTTGTTAAACTTTGCTAGGAACACTGTGATACAAATTTAGTTATTCTCATTAATGAAATTGTTTGAATGCCAACTTCAAACCCATTCATCCAGAATATGACATTTCATTATCTGTATCTGGGGTTTTTCTTTTTCCTCTGGCAATATGAAATGACGAGTAAGTTCTCTCCAGATCGCTCTAGAAGCTGCTCCCCATGACCTTTATCACTATCAGTCTCTGCTGGCAGGTAGCAGTGACACTGGCAGCGATGAACTCTGAGGAATGGCAGCCTTGACCACTGAACCGTTAACGGCCGCACGACACAGAAGCCATCCAGTCCGCCGTCTGTCACTGACACATGCTATGCTGTCAACAACGCACCCAACTCAAAAACTGACCAGAACCATTTCTCAGTGGATGAAATGCATGTTGAATCGATCAACCCCCTTGAAAAACACAACTACTTTGGCCACAGTGTTTTTTTTCTGAACATTAGGAAGAAAAAGAACTCGGCAAGAATTTGATGGACGGCAACGCACGGGAGGTTGCCAAGTTCAACTAAGCAACCTCCTTTCAACTTGGCAACATACTTTCACAGTATGATAGTATGATACAGTGAAAACAGCTTTGAACTTAAGTCAGAAATATATGTCCTGATTTCACAAGATGATGCAGGTAGCAGCTATGGACGACAGCAGATATCTTCTCACCTTCCATTTTGGCACTATATTTATTTATATTATATTTATATTTACATGGGTTTTCAATGCCAGTGCTGGCTGTCATATCAACATCAATTCAAAGTCTAAATGTTTGCTTGGAAGACTAGAAGTGTGCACTGGCCTCTGGTATTACATCTGTTACATATAACATTAATCCAAAGGAAAAACTGGACTATCACTAAACAGGAGCAATCCTCCAACCGCAACTTTCTGTGCATCACCAATGTATGCAATGTATTTCTTTTCCCAGCTAATTAGATATTTCAGGTGTGATGCCTATCAACAAATGTATGTGAATGTTAGTTGGCATACAAATTAACAAATGCTTTTGTTAATTGCTACATGTTTTCCAGGCAGTAAACTTTATTTTATAACACTGCCAGTGTACACTCAAACTCACCTACTCTTTATGTGGTGTAAACAGATCTTGTGCACACTGGTAAAATCAATAAAGGGTGAAACCGTATGAAAACATGTTTGATTACTGTTTTGCAATATATAGAAACCCTTCTTATGTAACTAACTGCAATAAGAGCAGCTGCCTTTTACAGAGCAAAAACAACCATTATCCCCATCAGTCAAGCTAATAAAACCCCTAAATTCATCTGGCCCTACCTCGCCTGATTGTAGCCATCTGGTAGAAACTGCAGGCCAGCTCAGTCACAGGAACATTGATATGGATGACTTTATGAAGACGTCTGTGCAGCGAACAGTAAAATATTCAGGGTCTCACCTACTGCTAATTTGTTTAAACAGCAGCTCCAGCTTCCCGGGGCAGCATTAACTCCATCTGTTGTGAGGGCAGGCAATGTCTGGGGAGAAAGCACTAATCACCACAACATCCAGTCATTACAGTCAGGATTGATTATGGATCTGCATGTGGTCTTACACAGCATGATTTTAACTGAGCAGTTAGCAATTAGCAAACCTCGACGTGGGGGCTAATGCTTACTATCAAAGTATCTGGAACACACGCTGGGAGCGATGCACAGATACAGTATGGGTCACTTAAGGAAACGTGTCAGTTTATTTGTTTTCATAAGAACACAGCTGGGGTTTTGGTTCAAATGAGAGCTTGAGTCCTGTGCATCCAATATAACATGGAACTGTGGTCCAGCTTGCTAACTGGAGTTTTAATTCTACAAATATTTTTTGGAAGCAGAGCTGCTCTGAAGGCAGAAATAATGTCACTGGTTGAGTTAAACCTCAATGGGCGGAGCCAAAGAACCGGTTTCTCTGGTTGAGTACTAATTCATCTTGTGAGGCCAGACCTCAAGATAAATTGAGTTGGATTGGCTGGATTGGCTGGATTGGCTGTCAATCACTGGCGCTTTGAAATCACGTCACGGTAGATTACGTCACCATGTGCCAGATTTTGTTTTCTTCAGCAAATTTCAACTCCAAACAGGAGATATTAATTTTAATTTTAGACTGTGTTAATTTGTACTTTCCAAGTAAGCCTCTCGTCTAGCCTTACCCCCAAGAATTAAAACTTTAAAATGTCTTTAAAAAGACCAAATCCTCCCTCGACATCTTCAAATATATCATTAATGAATACACTGAATAAAACAGGACTGATAACACGTCCTTGTAGAGTTCCATTCTCTATTTCTACAACTTTTTAATAAGCCCACCCACTTGAATTGTCCTCTCTTTGAAGAAAATCTTTAATACAGCTGGAAATTATGGAAGGATTCATGCAACTTGATTAATATAATTTTCTTCCACACTGTATCATAAGCCTTTTCAATATTCAGAAATACAGCAACCACCACCTCCTTATTAACAAAGGCTTGCAGTAAAACCCAATGTTGACGTAGATCGTAAATCCATTTTGGTACTTGGCAGAAAATACCTTGCTCTCTAGAAAATGAAGTCTATTAGTTACCATTCTTTCCATTATCATATATTATACTGATGTTAATGTTATAGGACGGTAAGCGTTTGAACCACCAAAGCTTTCACTCTTTAGGCAACTTGCCCACTGCCACAAATCTTACTCAGATGTTTTTGTTCCTGTCCAAATCCAGACCAAAAAAGCAATCAAAATGATCATATCCAAATCCAACAATTATGCGTGTTCACTACAATCAAGTTTATTACATAAGATGCTAAATTTCACTCAAAGGAAATGAGTGATCTAGCTTTGTTCTGGAAAATTAACTGTAAAAATCATCTCAGAAGTAGCATATCAATAGAATATCATTCAGATGTTTTACCTCATAACATAAACCATCTCTCCTCGGAGCAGTATTGGCTACATTCTGAATATAATCCCTCAATTAATTCATAGTGAAATATACATTTACAGGATCATCATTCTCTACTCTCCACTCGGTTTCCAGTTTGCAATGTTCTTTTTCTAACATTTAATGTCTTCTTCTCATCCCTCCTCTTCCTGCTCTATGGACTGTTTGAAACACACAAATCAGCCATCACCTTGTTACAAACTGCTTCATCTACTCGTTCAGATAGAACAGGCATGGAAGATCCCCTGCATCAGCCTGAACTACTGACCACATCTGTATAATTGGAGTATCAGGGCCCAGTGTTTCACAAAACCTTATCCAGCAGACAGACTTTTCCTGTACTCAATTGCATGACTTGACATTGGAAATGTTCTTAACTTTCCAGATGCTTCATTCCTTTTTCTAAAAGCTAGATTGCATTCTTTATTCCACCATGGAAGAATCTCACAAGATTTCTTGCTTTCCTTCGATGACAATAGATAAGTGGAACTACTGCACACTTTTGAATTCTTAGAGAGGTGCTGGAGGCGAAGGATAAACTTGTTCAAAATAGAGGAAACTTCATTGCAAAGCTCACATTTACTGACAAAATTGAAAAGCTTGAATCCGGACAGTATACAAGCGAAGTGACAAGACTCACTTCTGACTACTTCTGTCTTCACTGAAAACACTGTTAGGCAGACTAGACTGCGTCAATGAGTGTCTCACATTCAGACCAATATATTTTTTTCTGTTTGATTTAGGCAAAGCCAGATGTGTCCTTAAGTCCTCATGTATGAGAGTAATGCTACTTTTATATATATCTGCTATCTTTCGGCCAGCTTAATAGTTCCTAGGCATAATTATTCTTGTTTACTCAGTATAAAGGCATGTAACTAGCAACATGTAAATTGATGTCCAAGAAGGTATTAGCTGCATGTGAAACCGCTGCAAATATTTGTTTGATCTCAACTCCTTTTCATTTTTGGTGGCTTTCAACACATCTACACTAAACGCTAAAAAGGATCTTCCTCAATCATGATCAAATCAGGTGGCAATGGAGTCACAATCATGGGGCTATTCACACCTATCTGGTTGGTCTGGCCAAGTTTTCTGCAGCTGCTTGAATGTGGAATTTACATCCCTAGTACGATGCCATATGGTCCACCACAATTGCAGCACTTAGGAAAAGACCCAGTGCAGTCTGTGGGCCCACCACCTCCCCCTCATATCGGCTCTGGCCACATTATGCCATACATGCCCACATCTTTGGCACTTAAAACATCTCAAATGTGTCTTCTCATATTCTTTTACCTGATTTTCCCCAAGTGGATCAATAAAGTATTATCTTATCTGATATGTCATACAAGTGTTCGGCACAATCTTGCCCACAAATGTAAGAAGCACTGTTGTTGAAGTGTTTTAAATCAAGAGAGCTCAACCACCTTACTTCCCTCTATATTCTTAACGATGTCAGATACAGCTACATAAATCACCTCTTGACCCCTGGTTTCCCACTGGAATGAAACACTGAACTGCTTCTTTACCCACAGCTTGTCCACCCTCAATGTTTCTGCCCACTGTTCCTTACTTTTACAGAGAACCATTAGCAAACCATTTGCCAAGATTCTCACATGCAATTTATCCCCAGTCTCTTTCCGCAAAAATGTATGGATCTGAACCACTTTCTTTTCGCCTGAACAAGATCTTATCTCTTCTGATACATCTCCCTTTTTCATCATCTTAATAGTTCCTTCACCCATAGCTGCTTATTTATCACCTGATGCTTATCAGGTGATAAATGTTTATGCTTATTACTCTTTTTCTGGACTGTCATCCATTCCTCCTCTTCCTCCATTAACCCCAAACTGCAACAACCTAACCTAACTTCTATCCTACCTAATCTTAGTCAAATTAGTAAAAGGAGATCGAAAATCAAGAACAGAAAAGGTAAAAGTGAAAGAGAACCAATAACATGCACACACAACTACACTTTTTGTTGGTTTACTTGTTTGTTTTATTTGATTTTTTTCTTCATCTTTTTCAATCCAGTAGCTGCTTGTGTGGCTTAGTGGTTAGAAATCTCAGCCTGAAACCAAAATGCCAAAACGGTTTGATCCCCATCTGATGTCCATCTCTGCCAAAGTGCCAACACCTGGATCTTACACCTCCGACCCCTCTGGTGAAATATGTAATTAAACTGCATAATATGGTAATTGCAATTGGAAACAAACGAACAAAAAAGCATCAAGCGTGTCAAAACAGGAAGGGATAAAGCCAAGCATATGTATTCAGTTCTTTCATACAGAAACGGAACAAAACAGCAATCAAAAATCAATAAAACCATCAGAGCCCCCCCGCATGTCCTCATTATTTCATTACCTCCTTTACCACTTGCTGGGTTCGATAATTCATTTTCATTGGAGATGACCCAAACTGTAATGCACCAATCAAAGTAGCCTTTTTAGCATGCATGTTGCAGTCCTCTGATTCAGCTGGCATGCGTGTGCCTGGGCAATTAGCTTCCATTTGGTCCAAGATCGGCTCATTGGAATTCAGTTCACTGTCGGGTCAGGAACATGAGACCTTGTGCTGATTTACTGTAACCATTACATGGACAGGAAACAAGATGCTGGGAAATCTTAATGGGCATGTGCAATCCAGGGAAAGAGAAGATTCTTCCCTTTTTTATTTAGGAATGTTGTGGTGTTGGATTGGTGGTGGATGAGTGGGCGATGTTTCGCTGTGGAAATCAAAATGTTGTTTACTGTCGTTCAGGTACATCCCCAATGCTAAAATCTCCACTGGCTCTCCACTGTTCTCAAATGCCTCCATAATCACACATCCAAAATCCCTTCTATTGTGTAAGTCGTAATTATACTAGCTGTGGAGTTTTCTTGTATACCCGCTTAGTATTGATTTCAGCATTCGTGTAACTACAGTGAGATGCTCTGACATGATGAGATTGCTGGGGCTGGAGCAGCGGTCCACCACTAATGGTAACACAATAACCTGCAATGGCCTCCTTCCACCAAGCCAGCCGTCTGTTTTAATGTAATTGGTTTATGATTTACTGAAATGTGTGAGTCAGTAACAGCCTTAGCTAACTCGCGCCCTCCAATCCAAAAACCTGCCTTCTATTGAGCAGGCCAGTCAACTTTGATGCCAAAAGCCCTTTTCATACGCTGCATGTGGCTAGATGCTATAGCTTTATTGATTTATCTCTGTTTCTGCTCCATTATATCCCAATTCAAGCTGAAAGGCCAGCACACATTTCCTTGTGTGGAGCAAGCTGAAAAATGCACAGCTTCTCGAAGGCTGAACTGCGTCCCCATAACATTTGTTGCAAGTTGCTATGTAAGTCCAACCAAGTCTAAACATCCTCCACTATAAGGCCAGATTCAAGTAAGTTTAGGATGGAGTCTGAGGATGAATGTCAGTAGATGGTGCTGTAATGATAATGCCCTTCCTCCTTATCTACAGTCAAATTACAGACTCTGGAGACTCTCAATGATCCCAGAAATGTCAAAAGTTCCCCATTGCCAGAATTTAGCAGACTTTAAAATAGTGACAGATAGTGTGGTGGAGTCTGTAGTATAATTTGAAGATAAGGAATCCCTATTCACAAACAGTAATCCATTCAGTCCTTTCAAGTGAAAAGAACACGCTGCAAGTGAGGGGAAAATAGCATTAACACACACTTGCATCTCAGCAGCTCTTTTGTCAGAACTACAGCAGGAGAGTGGAGAAGATAAGGCTCCGAGAGGATTTCCATGGAAACCACAGGACTGCTGGTACACCGCAGTACTTTTGGTCATTTACTCCCAATAACTAGTTAATAAGAATTGAGCTTTGTGCCCTGGCCCTGCTGTGTTTGGACCATGACTAATCCACCTGTGAAACAATTAGAAAGCGGTCCGTTTGCACAGTGAGCTCCAGCGGACACATTTCCATTACTGGCATGCAGACTTTATCATCTCCCATGAAAGGATTTAGTCTCATAAAAACTGATGCAAGGCTGTTAAACTGTTTGATTACTTTATTGAACCATCTGCATGCAGAGTGACCATGAAATGAAATTCCTCTGTGACTCTGTGTGAGGTACACAAATTTGCCGCTTTGTTTTTTCCAGTTTTTTCAACTGTTCCCAAGTGGCTCAAAGGAATAGAGAATGTGGAGTTAATAGTTTAAATCCTCACACCCGCTAGAAAAGTGATTAACACTCTCCCAATGTTAAACAACTTCTGCCGAGTTCCCCTTGAGCAAGGCATTTAACCTGAGACTTCTGTACAGCTGCTAAAGCCTGGTTGTACTGGGCAACTCCTACATGTGAATGTGTATAGCTGTATAAATGTGAAGCAGAGAGAAAGAGAAAAAAGAGCATCAAGTGCTTTCATGGGTAAAAAATGATTATGTGATACTTTGTTTATCTCTGTAGGGAAATGCTCTTTTCACTTCCCCCTCCACAGGGGAGGTCAGAGGTCAAAGGTCAGTTACAGCTACAAAGCCCCTGAAGCTGGTAGGGATGCAGTGCTTTGCTCAAGGGCACTTCAGCAGGTTGGATGCTGGTCGACACAGGGGTTTGAACCTGCCTCCTCTAGTTCACCAATAGTCTCCCCACTCACCCTGCTGCCCAAAAATAAATGTTAAAGAAATGAAAAATGACTTAATCATCTTTTTTTTTTAGCTCATTCTAACTATCATATGATACAGCTATTTGACAATTTATGCAAAACAAATGACTGCAATTTTATTTTATTGTGTTGTTATATCAAAATCTCATTACTTTTACTCTGGAAAATTGAAAATCTTTATTGGTGACTTCATCAAGAGGCAACATAAAATTTAGTTTATTTATATAGCCCTTTATCACAAGCATGTCTCAAAGGACTTTACATACCACATCATATCCATACATCAGTATATATCATACTACTTCATATACATACTAAATACACTATATCATATACCATACTACACACAAACACACTCACACCTACAAAACCATCACAGACTTTCTAACAATCCCACCCATCCATCATTCCCATCAGAAAAAAAAGTGTCTATAACTGATATCCCATTGGTTTACACTTTTGAATGATCCCTCTGCGCATTATGTCCTGCCCCATTATGCTTTTTCAACAGGAGGGAATGAAGGTGTTTTATTGTGACTTTTTGGCGGGCCGAACTCTGTCAGGTTGGCTCACAGCAGACGTCCAAACTGAAGATGAACCTGTTGCTCCTCTGAGATCTGAGCTGATATGTTGCATCAGTGATGACTTACTGCTATCATGTTTATACAGCTATTCCTCCTGACCCGTCGCTGTCCATCTGTGCAGTCACAAACATCGGACTATCTTGTTACACTTAGATGCAGGCGGCCTGTTCCTTTGTGTTCTTTTTCCTCAGGCTGTTATGTCTCACTGCAGGCTCAGAGAACAATGAATTTAGATTTCTGGTCATGCTTTCCACATTTTAAACTGAGTAAAATGAATCGTCAGGAGAATACAAGCCGCACACAGAGGTCGTTCATTATTGGAACAATGGTCAGCAGTTTTCCATGGCAGGAGGGAGGGGGGGGATGAGCAGGAAAACAACAACTTTCACAGGAGGACAAGGGTTCAAACCCTCGTTTTGGCAAGCGTCCGCCCTGCTTAAGTATCCTTGAGCAAGACACTGAATCCCTACCAGCTCCAGGGGGGCAGTTGCATAAAAATAGACCCAGTCTTAGACTTAAATCTGACATAAGCATAAGGATGATTTCTCTAGGAAATTGCAGTTGCTCCACTACTTTTCGATTGTTGTAGATCTCTAATGGGTTGTTTCTATTTCTAAAGACTCAATCTCTTCTTAAGGCTCTCAAAAAACAAAGATTTGCCTATGACTAACTACAGTAAATTTACCACTCTGACGGTTAGGCCGACTCGTTGCCATAGCAACAAAGTTCTTAACTCAAGCTTAACTCAAGCTTAGGCTAACTTTCCTGTCTCAAAATAAGTCAGTCTTCATATCATTCATATTAACTAGTCTAGGCTAGTCTAACCTGAGAATCTAAGACCAGTCTATGGCTTGGACTAGTCTTAAACTATAAACCATCACAGTATTTATCTTGTTACATTTGATTTAACCATTGTTTTTCATTCACATTATCTTTCTTCTGGCTGCCTAGCTTTGCTGCAGGTTCAGATAACAATGAATTGAGATTTCTGGTCATCCTCTCCACATTTCAGCCTGGGTAAATTGCATTGTCGGGAAAATACAAGCTGCACACAGTGGTCATTCATTGTTTAAACAATGGTTGACAGTTCACCAGTCAATCAAAGCATTTATTGTGGTCACTAAACATTCTGTAGCATAAGGATGGTTTCTCTAGGAAATTGCAGTCGCTCCACAACTTTTCGATTGTTGTAAATCTCTAATGGGTTGTTCATGTTTCAAAAGACTCAATCTCTTCTTAAGGCTCTCAAAAACCAAAGATTTGCCATCTTGTATGACTAACTACAGTAAACTTTTCAGCCTGGGTAAATTGCATTGTCGGGAAAATACAAGCTGCACACAGTGGTCATTCATTGTTTAAACAATGGCTGACAGTTCACCAGTCAATCAAAGCATTTATTGTGGTCACTAAACATTCTGTCTATATTTGCAAAGCAGTCACTATCAGTCCATGTGTCCTACAGCTCTTTATTCTTAGCATTTGGCACAGGTAGATAATATGCATACATTTGGTTTGATAAGTGAATCATTATTTGTTTAATGTTGTTTAATTTTTGCTTTCCTGAAATTAGATGTTTTGACATTTGATGTTCAAATGAATCATGAAAAGAAAGATCCGCTCCTTTCCTCTCTTTCATGTATCACTCTGTTTATTCAGCTGACATCTGACAACCAACGTTATAAAAAGAAAGAGCATGTGATTACACAAGCAGCCTATGATTTAAAAGAGTAATGAGCCCCTGGAGGTGACGCTGACATGTTGTTGAAAATAAATATTTTTCTTAATAAACCTGGATGCTTAATTATTGCTAAAGTGTGTTGTTAATTAAATCTGCAATGTGAGGTGTGACCTGTGGAGGAGGGAACATGGGTAAGGGGCTTTAAGTAGTGAGGGAGTTTGTGTTGTGTTCCTATGACTTTCAATTAAATTACCAAAAAGAGAGCTGGGTTGGGGAATCAAGAAAAAAAAATACAAAGCTTATATAACATTTCCAGGGTTCAGCAGATTTCTAAACAGAAATGTCATTACTATAATTATCATTGCAGTTATTTCATAAGTGAAGGGCAGTGTCGGTGTCAGTCAATGAATCATAGCCTTTCAGTTCAGATCTCTCTTTACAAATATTCCAGGACAGGTTGACTGACGTGAAAAATATGTCATCTGCATATTTAGATGGGAAATAATAAATGTTTGTGCAAATCTGTACCAAGATGACGTTGAATTCATTGGTCAGATAAACATCATCAGGACAAACATCCCCACCTGCGCAAGCCACAGAGAGAACACCCTGCATTTAGATCAGTCGATTATAATTACCAAGCTTGCTGCAAGTACTGACATCTATTTGTGAAGCGGTAAACCTTGTTCTGCAGTGACAACATGAAATACAACCTCATATAAACATCTTTTGTTTTCGTTGACAGCAAAGTACTTACATGATCATTTTATGGCATCGTTTCATAGACTATTTGCCTTATTATGTTATTACATATTACACATTTTTTAACCGTTATTTATTCAGGGAAAGTTTACTCGGCATGCAAGCTATTTTTCTGACAGATTTCCATCAGATTTATTCTGCCAGAATCTTCTAGGAAACTTTGCAGTAAATTACAATATGCCCTTATTTTTTGTAATGTTGCAACACATCTCCAGCACATGGTGTGTGAGAAACATGATGACTGCTCTACCCGAGTGACTTAGTCTGGTTTATGAGAAACATGATGACTCTAAAATAGCTTCTTTAGATAGCACTACCCAAGTGACTTAGTCTGGTTTGTGTCTCAGTCCCTGCTGACTGTTGATGACAGCTTCTTGGCTTCTCGGTCACACTCGTTGACCAATAGCACTCACGCTGAGGATAAAAGAGATAACAGGCTGCAGTGGCACCGCTCTAACCTGGGCTTCTGGGTGGGCAACCAGCCTGGCCGGTTGGTAGACGGTGACAGAAGCTTTTCCACTCCATTTCTCCCTGAATGTCTCACCTGCTTTGGGACGGCTGCAGGGATTTAAGCAGCCAACCATCTCTGCTGGCCGGTGGAGCAGAGGAGCTTTGCTTTCCTTTAACAGGACAAAGGCAGACATGGGAATATAACTAATATATAAGTAGAAGGCACTCAGTAGAGCGCAAACCTCTGCCAACGCTGAACGATTCTCCAACTTGCAAAGCTGTTGCTGTTTGATCTTCCAGCAAAACAGCATGTGAATGCAACACTGTTTAGAATGTCGGACCTTCCCACCAGCACATGAACGCAGCATAATAGTTTTGGCTTAAAAATGAAAATTGTCTAATGGCAGAAATCCCAGATCTGGATCACCACCAAATCCTAATCAGCTGATACTTATCTGTCCACCAAGTTTCAGCCAAGTCCATTTGTAGCTTTTTAAGATATCTTGCTATAATGATAACAATAAACTTTACTTGTTTAGCCCTTTCCAGAATGGAGTAACAATGTACTTTACAGACAATAAAACAAAACAATCATAAATAAAAGCCAGCAATAAAAATATCAGAATGAATTACAAACAGGGTTAAATGTCAATAACACAACGGAAATAAAATAGCTTATAAAAACCAACTTCATAAAAGCCTGTCTAAAATAAATTTTAAGAAATGATTTAAATGATAACAGTGTTTTTGGCAGCCGAAGCTCCTCAGGCAGAGTTTTCCAAAGCAAACCGAAGTCAAACAGGATAAGAGTGAAGAAGAGAGAGAGAGAGAAAAGTTTCCATTCATGTGATTTCTCAAGGAACATGCATCAATCTGTCGTCTCCATCCAAACCACGACAAATCTCTGCTTTCTAAATGCTGCAAAGGTAATTACGGCAGATCCAGATGGGTTTCAGGAAGAGGAGACTCCAAGGAGATTCTGGCATCCAAGATGGCTCAGTGCCATTTGGGCCCAATGGAGCCACTTGCAATTTGCATTCCCTCTTTAGAGCCCACACAGCATGGACTTATTGCAGACTGGAAAGCATTGCAATTTATTTCACTGTAGCATCTCGCTAATGGATTCCAAGGCTTTTGGTCATTGAGAAATAAACCACAGTGACCCTCAGTATATCCCACTGGGACACTCAGATATTATTCAACATGTTTCAGGGCATTAAAGTTGAAAGCTGCATTTCACTGACTTCCTTCAATGAGTCATGATAAACACCAGCAAAGAAGAAATGAGAAATGACAATGAAAGAGATGAAAGAAGAGATGACAATGTTAACAATTTAGTAGTTTATCCTGTTCTATACCTTGCTGTGAAAATTAGAATGAAATCACTTCAGTCTGATGTGTGCCCATAAATATTCAATGCGAACCCACAAATTCTACAGTGAGTGGTGAATTTTAATCATTGTGGTTTACTTTGCAATTCAAAGGCAGTAAAAAGTTTTGAGCTCATGCTCCGGAGTGAAGTTTATCTCCAACTTTTCACACGTTACCTTTTATCTGATGCAATTAGTTTCCCTTGGCATTTTGGACAATGAAATTTCACATGGAAGTGAAATGAGAAATTTTCTGCAAGTTCAGCCTGTTGTTGAGATATCTTAAATAACTAATCACCCTGCTATAGAGGACACAGAAAAAACACATAGTGCTTTTGGATTCTGCGCATGAGGCAGGCCAGGTTACTCTACTTATTTCATGCTAAGCAGCAGCTGTGTCCTTTTGGAGGCTTGCCCTATATAACCTTCAGCTGGATGTCCTCAATGCTATATTTTGTTAGTACAGCATGACGACATCAATCAAGGTGAACTAGATAATGGCTGGACATGTCAAGGAACCAACATTTTCAAGTGATTTTGTTATCCTGTTGCCTATAGACAAGAAAATACTGGAGGTTTTAGCTGTGCAGAGATATAAGGAGAAAAATATTCCTTCAAACAGTGAAACTGCATGCAGCACAAGACTGTAAAAGTGGTCTTATTGTGTTTTCCTGTTATTCTCTCACACATGTCAAGTCAAGTCAGTAGTGCATTGAAGGAAAGAGAACTTGTTGTGAAGTGATACATAGTGTTGCAGGCGAAAGACAATCCTGTGGTGGAGGGATAATGTTTTTTTCTGCCTTCCCTTTGATTAATTACCGTTCCTCCACAGTAATGCACTCCGGAGAGCCGCACAAAACGCTCCAGTCCTTCGCTGAAAACTCTGTGGCCTCCAATTATGTTTGGTCAGCTGTGAAAATTGCCTGGACGCCTCCGTCGTATCAGGACACTGCACCGCTTCTTCCAACAAAGTGTGAATTAAGTTTGGGATATATTTATTTTATATGGACTGTAACTGCATGCCTCTGATCTGACAATGATGCATCACAAACTCTACTGTTTCCAGGACAAGGATGAATTGAGAGAGGCTGTTATGGGACATTACACCATCATTTACTATATATATAGAATAGAATAGAGTAAGATAGTTTTTAAACATTAAACTGGTAATCTGTGGGATTCTTGTTTTTTTGTATTTTGATCTTTGGTGCTAAGCGCTGTGGGCGGTACTGCAGTGTCTTTTTCCTTGGATTTTCTGTTGATGCAGTTTGAGTTTCTGTAGGTGGTGCTCTTTTCTTTGTCTGTTCAGCCATGTTGACCATCACTTCTCATGCTAACTACGCAGTTCTTCTTCCTCTATTTATTCCAAACAAACCGCTGTTGCCGCTGCTGCTGGAAATGGGAAAGCCCTACCCGATGTTTGGAGCAGAAAATGTAAAAGCTTTGATGAACTGGATATACATAGGTTGAATCACTGTGGTAGAGAGTAGCAACTCGGAATTTACTTACATGAAAATGCGTCAGATTATGCTTCATCAAACCAGAGAAAAATGCCTGAGTTGATAGTGACAGACACATCCATCAGATTCACTCCAGTTCTGCGGTAGACAAAGCGCCTCATCTCATTCAGTTACTCCCCTCAGAGTTATTGTTCTGCTTCCGGCGCTGCCTACCTTTGACAGTGTAATTTAGCTGGGTATTTTAGAGAGGCTCGGTCCTCCTGTAAATCTGTGTCGTATGATTCCACCCAACAAAAGGAGGACTCTTCACATAATGGACACCACAGACAACAATCCGCCATCTGTCTTGATTGCGGTGTTTTGGCAGAATTTGAGAGTGAATTTCGGGTTGCGTGCACAGACGACAGATAAACCACCCGCTTCATAAACAACAAGGTCGCACTTATCAAGATACTGAGGACTGATTGAAGGGCAAGTGGAAGGAAGAAGCTGATTATAAACAAGACAACAACACACACAATATAGTAAAACTTCAGAGGACCAGTGAAAGAAAAGTTTCCCGACAACCAAAGTTCTTCAGGCTCTTAAATCCAATGACGGTGATTCATAGAAGCCTCAAATTTTATTTAACTTTGGCACTGTGGTTTTTTCCTCCATTAAGCTAAATGTAAGCCAAACCCTGAGTCATTTTAATGTTAGATTAATGACAGAGACCGTTATTAATATTTTACCAACTGACTGACTCTTGTGTGATGCATTTGATTAAAGGGGCATTTAATCTGTGATTTCTATCTACCTCTGTTGGCGAACAGTAGGAAACGCAACAAAATCAAGATAAGTCAAGTCAATTTGTATAGCACTTAATCACAGTTACAGCCTCAAAGGGCTTCACAACGCTCACGTTATGAAACAATTAATGAAATTATTACTGTTTTGTCATTTGCTGTTTTGGCTTGAGAACGAGGCTTTTTATGATCATTCGCTCATGCACAGCACCTTCCTCCAGAAATCTCAGCACCTGGCCAAGTAAACGTTGAGTCATTGGTATTGATCAAAAACCCTATCAACCCCCTGCAGATATATTATGGTCATTTTTTGCTATGGGGCAGTAAAAACCATATTTATGCCCCATTTAAAATGAACAAATGGTCTTCTGTATAAAATTCACCTTTAACAGGAGACTTCCTTCCCTCTACTCCCCACAGCCTTCTTCTCTGATGGCGTTAGTACACATTGCTATGGATCTTCTTTGAAAGAGCCAGCTAATGAGAAATGAGAGGTCAAACTCGGGCTTTAGGTTTTGTTCTGCCTTAAAATGTCAACATAACTCCACGGACATTCCGTTAGATTGCTTCTGAGAAAATACCAAGTGATCAGGAGGGATCTGACCTTATACTTCCTCTGACATTTCAGTGCTTCAGTGCCGGCACCTGTGACCTGCATGGCCAAAATATATATTTCTTATACATCAGGGAAGTCGCTGTACTCTTCTCCTTGATCCCTATATCAACGATTAATGATTGATACATCGATAAATCTCTCCAGGAGCAGCCCTAATATAAACTAAACTCTTATATTTTAAATTCAATCGCACACCCAGCACAACATGAGTCAGCATACTCTACCCCTCGCTTTAATAATAGTCAAGGTAATTTCAAGAATAAATTCTCCTGGGCCCCATTATACCCTCTTGGCATGGGTAAATGTAATGAGACGAGATGGGGCTTCTAACTTGGCCGCAGACTTTGAAGCACTCACACGTTATACCTTGCATTGTGAAAAATAAAGAGTCAAGGTTTGCATTCAGAGTGTGATCCAAGAGTCTCATGGGAAAAATCTCAAGTTTTCCACACATTGCTTAAAGTGTTTTCCATCTGCAACCGTAAAGACCAGAGGGACGGACTGAGAGACCAGTTGGTGAGGAAGACCACCATCAGCCTCCTTCATGTCGTTCAGTTAAAATTTAGCATTTCAGGCGTTCCATTATCTTGACTCCTGTTCACCCTTTCAACAAAATGTCACAGGATCACTATGTATGTGTTTTTTTAATGCGCTGCTGGGTGAATTTCATTTCTCACTGTGGATTCATGAGGCTTAGTCTAACCTTGGATCAATCTAATCTAAAACCTGCCTATCAAAATATCATCAGATCAATAAATCCTTTGAGAAGAACAGTATAGTGTTGCTTGATAATAAGTGTGATGTTGTTTTTATAAAGTTTACTTGCCTTTTCCAAGGTCAATATATTTCTCATTGCAGTTAATAGCATTCCATTGGAAATGAACAATGACTTGGTTGTACATTAAAGCGCAATTTTCATTGTATTTTCTGCTCTGATGCCATTATTATTATTTTTTTTGTGATCAACTTTTTTTAATTTAAAGGAAAAGTTAGTACACAACATTCAGTATGTGTACTCCCCCCCCCCCCCAAACACATCCCGTCTCAACTCCCCACCCCTCCCTCATCTTCCCTCCCCCTCATGGCGACCGATCCCCCCAACCCAACCACATACCCAACACAGATCTCTATGGATCAATTATCAAAAGGAAATGGCAAAAGGAAATGATTATGAAATATTTTCCCATAGCTACAAAATAAAGTAAATCCAACACAATGAAAAAAAAAAAAAAAAACACAAGACAAGAATACATATATACATCCATACATACACACACATACATATACAGTATATCTATATACGTATATATACAATATATATGGTACAGATACATATATATACTCATACACATACATACATTAGATTGTTATCCAGTATTATTTTATAATCAAATGGCAGCGTTCAAAGGGAGCTTGTATAATGCTTCAGTTGTGGCTAAGGTTTCTGTCCAAGCTGAGATAGTTTTTCCACTGGCACCATGCATTTTGGCTACAGAGAGCTCCATATTTATCATATCAAGGTAAGTATTAGTATGAGGTGACTGCCAACGGACAGCTAACATCTTCATAGCAGCTATTAGTCCAGCTAATGTTATGCGTCTCTGTAAATGTGTCAGATCTAAGGTTGACATATCATTAAGAAGCGAGATAATAGGAAGACAAGGAATGTGAACACTTAGAATCTTTGATAGGGTAAAAGAAACTTGCCTCCAAAAAGGGGCTACATCTCTGCAGTCCCAAAATATATGCATAAATGAGCCAGTCTGACTGTCTGAGCAGAGGTCACAAATTGGGGAATGAATAAGTTTCATGAGGTGACGTTTTCTGGGTGTAAGATAGGTTCTACGAATGAAATTGAAGTGTATTTGTTGATGATTTGGGTTCTAAGAAGAAACAACAATGGATTTCCATTTCCTAGCCCAGCTACTATCATCCAAAGGTATCCCCAGATACCTAGACCACACCTGCTGAATATACAGAGATCTATGAATAGCTGTTGTGAGTAAAGAGTAAAGTTCTGACACTAGGCCCTTTGTCTGACCTTGTTTGTATAGGATTTTGTGTATGGTATGTGTAGTGAGTGACGTGCTCCATGGAATACCATAAGCCTTCATTGATGATCGTAGTTGGAGATACTGGAAAAATAATGACGCAGGTAGATTGAAAGCACTACGTAAGTCATTAAAAGAACGGAGACCAGTATTATAATAAATATCTGCTAGAACATGTATACCTTTATCCCTCCACACTGGAAATGAGAATGGGACAGCTCCTGAGAGGAGTGAATAATTATGAAAAACTGGACTGTTTAAGTGCCATTTCTGAATTGTATTCAATTCTTTTTCTGTTTTATGGCATATTTTGATACAAACGTTTTCCATTTAGTTTCTCAACAATAATTATACTCTGAAATGATAGACAGGTAATTTACTCATCCTGGAGGGAAATTCAATTATCACAGCAGCAACAAACGTGGGACACCATAAACAATATAACAACACACAATTAAATTGTGTTAAGTTATAATTAAAGCAAACAAGCTTAACAACGTCTCAGCTAGATGCCTAGCTAGGCTACATGTTGCCTGGCTATGAGTTGCCTAGCAACAACAAAGCGGAGATATACAGTATATATATTATTTTACTTGCACAGGTGAAAACAGCTGCTGACAAAAGCTGACACTTAAAGCTTTTATGCTTTTACGTATAGATATTTCACATTAACACACATACTTTCAAAGACAGTATTGTACAGAAATAATAGATTGATGATGCATTTAGAGCATAGACCTTTCTGAATCTGAGAGGAGGACTGAGGGAGTTAAAGTTAAAGTTGCATTTTCACAACAATAAAACTTTGACTTCCTTTAATTAATTAGCTTCCAACCAATAAAGAAAATTACTTCCTCAAGTGCTGTAAACAGTTAAGTTTGAAAGAAATATATGCCTCTATAACTATGGTGCACTGGGGGAATGCTGTACAATCCCTCAACCTAACTGACAGATATAACACAGTAAAAGACTGTTTGTGTTTGGTGTGGATGAGTGGAACTGTTGGAGCGTGAGGCGAGGTGTTGCTGATAAACCGCATATGTGCTTAGTCAACATTCCCTCCATACATAATGTTTAAACAAATATCTCTGAAACGCTTTCTAATGTTCCATCATTTATATCGGCCCATGTGAAGACAACAGTGCTTCAGGCTCAGTGGAAATATTTGTTTCATCCCACATCTGTTGAGCTCCTCCGGCAATGATGAACATGACCAGAAAATGCTGACCAATTTCTGCCCATTTTGCATTTTTGCTATTGAAGGCAAAATATAGCTAGATGTAATGCCAGGACATTTAAAAATGCCAGTCATGGTGCGGATGTTCCCAATGATGAGGAAGCTTTAATTTTATTTTATTGCATTGTAACTTCGGTATAAAATGACTATCACAGCGATTCTCTGTAAAATACATCTATTTTTATGTCCTATAAAGACTTGAGAGCTTACACTGTGGCTGTAATGATATCATTCAGTGGAGCACATTTGCAGTTAATGCTGATTTTTAGAAGCCAAGGGTATGTTTCTCACCAGTAATCTGAAAAAAAAAATGGACATTACCGCCAAGAAACCACTTCAGTTTCATATTTCTATCAATAGGGAACTGCTAATTATGTATGTTACTTTAAATGACTGTTTGCGATGCTCATATATAGACAAATGAATTAAGAGTGGTGAATGAGAAAACCCATTAGATGGATTGGCATGAGGAGCAGCAGACTGTCCTTCTCTGGCAGATTACAGAACGTCTCGACCTTCTCTGTAACATTACATTATGTTTCAAGGCAAAGACACAAGGTCAACAGATAGCTCAGAGATGCCGATTCACACTGATATAATATTTGTCCTATAATAATAGATGTGTTAAAATCCATTAAATTCCACTTCCACTACAGAGGTTGTCTTGACTTGCTAAATGTTGTACAAACATTACGATATTATATCAAATAAAAGACAGTTAAACAAATCAAATGCATTCAATCATAATGTATGTATCACAATTACATGTTATGCATCAAATACCACCTGAAAGGTCCCTTTAACACTTTATGATATTTAGTATTGATATATAACACTACGTGTAATCTCAGATATGTGGTAAGAAAAACAAAACATCACAGAATTTCACAGAATTTCATTGAATTAAATTCAGCTTCCAAAGTTGAATTGTAATTGATGAGTTCATTAATGAATTGACTCCAACCCTGATAAATAGACAGACAGACAGATAGATAGATAGACAGACAGATAGATAGATAGATAGATAGATAGTTGAAACTTTATTGAAGGATAAAACCCCTTGAAATGAATCATCTCGTTTTCAAGGGGGTCCCATAAACAAACAACAATACAATAAGAAAACAAAAACAAAACAAAGGATTACAAGTATACACACACAACACAAAGGCTCACACACACCCAACTCCAAACCCCACATCCCTTCCCCACAAACCACAGGATCAAGTACACACTACCAGAAGTGATAAATATTGCAATACCATATCAGATCAGTCATAGATAGTGGTAGACAGACAGGGGTTGGGGGTTAAGTGCCTTGCTGAAGGGCACCTCAGCCGCAGCTGTTAATGGACGACAGAGTGTTACTCATTTATTGTCCCTGCTACTTCCCCTTTTCCCCTAAAACGACACGCGATGCCAAATGGAAATGACGTTATGGGCACATTAGTGAATGGGTCGTTTCTATTCATACCTTGTGCCCCCCCAAAAAAAAAATCATATTACATTCTCTCTTGGGAGGATGTAAAACGACCATTACAAAATGGCTGTAGGTTGGAGCGGTGACAACAAGCAAACGATTGTTCTCTTTATATCACAAAGTGTACAGGATGCAAAACTCTCATCGCAAATATCTGAAAAATAACTTGAGCTAACGTTTTTATGACCCCCCCCCCCCCCGCAGACATTTTTCGACCGGAGAACAATCAATGACAACATATTCTGCGACATGATATATGGGATTTAATGATGTCTGAGAAAACAACAGGATATCGTGATCGACATCATTAGGGAGGCCAGATTCCAGAGTGGCTTTGTGAATGGCATTTTACTGTAAATGCAAGCCCAGCGGCTGTTTCTCTCACACAGCACTGCTCTTTGTTATCCATTCACTCCATTTGTTCTCCCGCTTGGCAGAAGAGTGATGTCTTGGTTTGCCTGTACACCTTGTCCTCCCACACCGTGACCTCTTCTTGTAATAGTTCCCGGTGGAAAAAGAGAGAAAAAAAAACAAATGACCTTACTTGTTCAACCCTTTCCTGTGTGTCTTGGAAAGTTGTTATCATTTCCAGTATTTTGCTGGTAAACAGCCTTCTGCACTCGCATGATAATTCAAGTGCAGAAGTCAGTCGCTGTGATACAAACGAACAAGGCTTTCTGAAATCACCTTGAAATTAGAGTTGTGTTTTTAATGGGACTCATCAGATTGAGGAGAATCGCTAGTGATAAAAGCGTCAGTAGTGACATTTAGAAAGGAGAGTATATTCACTCAAGTACTGTACTGAAGTACAATTTTGAGGTACTGGCACATTACTCGAGTGTTTCCATTTTGTGAGACATTATACTTTTACTCCACTACATTTCAGAGGGAAATATTGTACTTTTTACTTCACTACATTTATCTGATGGCTGTAGTTACTTTGCAGAATAAGGTTTTACATTCAAAACATACAATAAGCAAAGGAGTAAAGGATTTGAGTACTTTTCCCACCACAGCCAGTAGTCAGATATTACAGTAATACCATGTTGATTAAGGTGAACTTTGCAATGTTAAAGTTTACGGCCACACATTCATTCATTCATTTGACATGGTGTAAGAATTAGAGCCCGACCGATACCGATATTATGGATTAAAAAAATTCCGATATATATATATATATGATATATCAGCCAATATTCTTTGTATATACTATATATATATACAAAATATATTCATAAACACACATTTTTTGCAATGATCCCTCAAATGTGGTTATCAAACACTTGTGACAAAGATATGTAATGGAGGCAGGATATTTTACAGTTTAACAATAAACTTTATTATCCAAAATGAGTCTGACATCAGTGCACTGAACAGTACACTTCACTTCACTTATTATAAATAAAAAAAACACAAATAGAACAAAAACAGTATTGGGTCCTTGGTGAAGTAGTCCCACACCTTACTTCTTCCACCCTCAGCCATCTGTAAAAAAAAAAAAATATAAATAAAAACGTGTGAGACATTAACTGAATTATATATTTGAGCTGGAACCAAACTAGTTTGCATTGCATGTTCTATTCTATATTCTATTCTAAATAGCTTAATCTTCACTAATGAATTTATCTTTATATTTAGGTATATCAAAAATCATGATGATTTCATGATGACTGGACAATCGGTCATGAAGTTATAACAATTTAGCTGACAGATGTCCTCTTTAGAAATATTTCGCTGTTAATGTATAACGTTAACGGTCACAAACAGTAACTCATGGTTCGCTTCTGCCGAGTCAAGAGATGAACAGCGACAGCGGTGTTACACCGTATTTGGTATACACGTGCAGGGGAAACTTTCAACGGTGGAAGACTTGTTTTTATGGAGCCCCTAAATTCCCAAAAGGTGATTTTTTTTTATCTTGTGCGCACAAGATAGAGCCCACCCACTCTAGTTAGGACACCTGCATATGTGTACCAAGTTTCGTCAAAATCGGACAAACGGTGTAGGAGTTAAGGCCTTTAAAGTAAAACCTTTAATTATAGCGCCCCCTTCAGGCCGATTGGGTAAATATTTCTGGACCTAGCAATGGTTACCAATATCTGTCATTGGGCCAAATTTCATGCCTCTGCGATGTACCAACTCACGGGAATTTGCACCAACGTGGAAGAACAATAGTGAATAATACACCAGCACAAAAACAATAGGGTTTCAGCCCTATGGACTTGAGCCCCTGATGAGTGAAGTCACTGGCAAAAGTCTGATGTCCTCTAGTCTCTACCAGTGGTGGAAGAAGTACTCAGATCTTTTAAAAAATTTTCAATTACAAGTAAAAGTCCTACATTCAAAATCTTAAGTATAAGTACATAAGTAAGTACTGTCAGCAAAATGTACTAAAGTGTCAAAAGTAAAAGTACTCATTATGCAAAATGGCCCAATTTAGAGTGCTATATTTATCATAGATAAATTATTGGAATATTGCTTCATTGACATGTACATGTGAGCAGCGATTTAATGTTGTCATGGTAGAGTTCATTTCAACACATGATACTGTTGAATAGTCTAATCTATGTATAACAATTTATATATAACAAACTGATCATATATTTTACATATAAAATATTGATCTGAAAAGTAACTAGTGACTATAGCTGTGAAATAAATGCAGTGGAGTAAAAAGTACAATACAGCGTTTACACGACACGCCACCAATCCGGAAGTCTTGGAGATACTGAACATAAACAATGCAATGAACTCACAACTGTTCCTGATTATTGTTGCTCAAAATGGTCACTTATTGCCGTGTTTTTGGCTGTACTAATCGGTCGGACCGGGAAAAGCATTTGGAGTACTTCAGATTGCCAAAAGTTATTACAAATCAGGGAGCAGAGTGCAAAAAATTGTCTGAGGAAAGGAGGCGTTTGTGGTTGGCCAAACTGAACCAGGATTTCCACGGCAAGAATCTTGACAACATTCGAGTTTGTTCTGTGCATTTCTTGTCAGGTAGGTTAAATATTAATAACAGCAACTCTTAACTAATTTTATAGTGCAATAGTATGCAAGCATATTGATATTAAGCTGCTTTTTCTTGCATTCTTGGCTGAATATCTGATTCTGATCTCATTTCATAGCCTACTACGGTAGTACAAGACTTCTATAGTTTCTAAAATGTAGCTTCAAAAGTGTGCTATATTTCTCATTATTGTATTCCAGGTAAAAAGTCTGACCTGTACAAGAAGGATGAGCCAGAGTGGGTGCCATCTGTTGATATGACAGGAAAGCAAGATCCGCAACCACCTAAAGAAACACTGATGTCACCGAACCCAGCAGAAACTGAAGGTTGATGCCGCCCATTCCTCGCTTCTTATGGACATACCAGCTGCCGATGATTCTACCACAAGCAGTGATAATGTGTGCAGTGTAAGGACTCAAACTGAAATGACTGGTGATTTTATTGATTCTATGACCAGTGAACTTCAAAATCTGAGAACGGAAAACATTCAGTTGCGTTCTGATGTGGAACATTTGCCCTCTTCCTATGACCAAAGTGCATTTGTGGGTAAAGATGAAAAGGTTTTATTTTTCACTGGGCTACCTACATTCCAGATTGTGTTAGCACTCTTTACATATCTTAGTCCCCATCTCCCTGGGAAGAAGTCACTTAATCCATTCAAGGTGCTGATGCTGACATTGATGCGACTAAGGCTTAATGTTTCTACAACCTTCCTGTCTTATGTGTCAATAGCCACTGCTTCTAGGGTATTCACTGATGTCATGTTTATTCGCATGAAACCACTTGTTATATGGCCAGAAAGAGAACAATTGCAAAAAACCATGCCAATGCAATTCAGAAAACATTTTGGGAAAAAATGTGTTGTTATTTTTGACTGCTTTGAGGTTTTCATAGATCGTCCATCTAACCTTATAGCCAGGGCAGAAACATGGTCTTCCTACAAGCACCATAACACAGTTAAATTTTTGATTGGTATTACAACACAGGGCACAGTCTCTTACATATCAAATGCATGGGGAGGAAGAGTTAGTGATAAGTACATAACCGAAAACTGTGGCTTTTTGGACAACATTGTTCCTGGTGATTTAGTTCTCGCTGACCGTGGCTTTGATATTCAGGACACTTTAGGTTGCATAATGGCTCAGGTAAAAATCCCAGCCTTTACTAGTGGGACTCTTCAGTTGACTTAGAAACCACAAGGAAAATTGCTCATGTTAGGATTCATGTTGAGCGTGTGATTGGTAGTGTGCGCCAGAAATATTGTATTTTGGAGGGGACATTGCCGATTAATTTCTTGATGTGCAAGGATAATGACAGTTTTTGTACCATAGACAAGATTGGACTTGTTTGTTGTGCTCTGGTGAACCTTTGCCCATCAGTTGTTGATTTTAACTGAAGTGTCTTGTTTTAGGCTATGTAGATCAGCAAAATCATTGTAAAGTCATTGTTAATAGTATTGTTGTGTGATACAATACACACAGTATTCCATTCTCATCAGAGAGAGAGAATACAGAGAATATACAGAGAATACTGTAATATCAGAACACTTGAATAACAGAACAGTTTTGTTTGCAATGTAATGAGTTTGACAACTTTACTAATCAGAATACCGTTCTAAGATGTACAAAAAATTTTTCTCATGTAATTCTGAAATAAAATTCTAACAAAAACAGTTATCAATGAAAATTATTCAAAGAACACACATTACATTTTCAAAATGGCTTGGCTACACCAAGCCATTTAGCCAACCACAGTCCAGAAACATGTCCTCAAGCACCTCAGGCACTTTGTTTGGACATAGCGAGCCTTGACTTCTCTTCTCTTCAAGACAAACAATCTGTTCTGTGACCGCAGAGAACGTCAACAGAGAAGTGTAGGCTGACCGAAGGAGCCGGGGAATTGGAGAGACCTTGTACCACAACACAAATTGGCAGCAGACTCTGAAAAGACAGGGTGGAACCTTGAGCGCTCGCAATTCACATGAAGCTAAAAATGCAGCTGAGGCTCGGCTATGTCCGCGCAGATCCCCAGATCCCCCTTTAAATGGATGAAGTCCATGAAAGAGGAGGCTTGACATGTCTGTTCCTGTGAATGGTCACTGTGCCCAAGGTCAAAGCCCACCCCCATACATTTTTACACACACACACACAAACACACACACGCACACACACGCACACACACACACACACACACACACACTTTTATACACAGAAACACCGATATTGGTCTTTTATTAAATAAAAAATAAAAATCAGATATCAGCCAGCTGCTGTGGCATAAAATGTGGCATGGAAAATGTATTGGAGTGCTCTGAATCTACACATACTGTACAGTAGACGCAGTGCAATCCATTTCACATTTCAAACGCGCACTTCAGAGTGTACTTGTGTGTCGGCTGCTGCTATTTAAACTCTGAACCGTAATGTCATCCATACCTAAATACAGCCGTACAGCATACAAGCAAGGACACACCAAACGGTAAACTAAATGAAATGACAATAGCTTACCCCTTGTCTGTAGTTAGCTATTTCCAAATAACTAAATGACAGCTCAAGGGATTAGTTATATCGATGGCCTACACATAGGGATGGAGAGTCGACTCCGAGTCAATTCTTGATTCCATCACATCGCTTCTGAGAATCGATTCTACCAATAAACAGAATTAGAGTTGACACCTGTTGCTGCATCAACTCCAAACTCTGGAATTGAAGAAACATGTTTAATTTAAACAAATTTGTAATTAATTAATTACCTATCTATCTATACTAATCTGGGTTTGATTGCCTCGGTCTGATCCATTTCACAACAAGTGGGGAGGGGGGAGGGAATAATTTAAGGCTCATTGGTTGAATGCCAACTGACATAAAACACATTTTTATGTTGATTTTCATTTGCAATCGTAATAAATTTAGAATCGATTTAGAATTCCATCACAAGGAGTCAGACTCGTCCATCCCTACCTACACAAAGGGCCGCGTTTCAACAATGGGGAGTCAGTTAGGGACATAGAGTGTTCTTGGAAAAATCTAACCCTAACAGACACCAATCCAACATGATCTGAATCTGACACCTTTCTGGCAAAACTCAGCTGCGGGCCTTGGTCATTATATCCACACCTTGAAATCTTCACAGCCTCGCACCTTTCACTGTCAGATCACACCGGCAGCATCACGCCAGTTGGGTGAAAATCTAATCGCGATACCGAACGTGCTTTGTGCATATCAGCCCTCGTCTCTTGATCTATCACCATGTGAAAACTAAAATCCACTCGTCACCTGACGCTCGGTAGCGCCCTAATGAGCTGTTATTGGCTTATGAGCACAAAGAAAGAGAACATCGTGCTATAAAGAGACGAGAAATCAGACTTCGCTTCACATACACCGTGGGGGACGATGGAAACAGCTGATAATCAGTTATTAGGTGGTGATGAGAAAGCCTTTATACTCTATCTCTGAGGATTATTATGCCTCCAGTGCTATGGATTGATGAGAAATCTGACTTCATAATTTCCTGACTCAGTGGGAAGGTATGAAACTGAACATAATGTGAATCATCTGCTAAGCCGCGTTGAGTCCCGCAAGCGTTACAATGCTTTCCTCTTCCTCTCTAAAAACCAAAGATGAGGCCAGATAACAAGTGTCACTGTGGCTCAAGCAAGTTTCTATGAGTGTGTGTGTGTGTGTGTGTGTGTGTATGTGTCCTTCTGCCTGTTTGTGAGTACACATTCAGTGCTTTGTCTGCCTCCCTCACTTCCTCTCACTCATTTTCACAGCAGAGTCTCGGGGTATTGGTGATGTTGTTCAGACAGAGCAGAAAATCGCCTGCTGAGAACCACCTCGAGGCTACACACCGGTGTCACACTCATCAAGCTTACACTCTTCCTGTCTTCCCACACTCTCAGCTACCCTTCCCAGAATCCCTCAGCCTCTGACACAGGGCTGGAGAGTTATAGACATTTTGTATTTATTTTCCTATAGCACATTCATATAGTCATGTGTCACAGGAATGTTGTTGGGACACTACGGCTCTGACTCTTGCACTCCTTGCTGTAATGTTGGTGAACAAGGAATTGCAGCCTACTGTTGCACTCTTTGGAAATTGCTGTAATTCAGAGCATCAGTTCAATGGCTGAAATGTAATCAATTACAGGCAGTTGCCTGTAATTGAACTACAGTAATTGAAAAAGTAATTTAAAATGCTAACTCTAATCAGTGACCATAAATGTTTATGTTACCTTGAAAATTGGAAATTTCTAGGAGACAGAGCTGCTCCTGAGGCAGAAATAATTTCATTGGTTGAATTAAACTTCAGTGGATAGAGCCAAAGCAAGTGCATTCATGTGCTATCAGACATATCGGGGGAAAAAAATCAGAAACATTACTTTCCTACTTGGAAATTTCATATAAATGCCCTCCAAAGTTGAATGATTAAGTTGGAAACTTGTCATAACTCAGAATAACTCAGAAACTTGTAGTTTCTGAGTTATGACGCAATGGTGACCTTTAACCTTCTCAACAAGGCAAAAAAATAAAGTTTTGTGTCAGTCAACAGTAAGAAAACATATAGGCTACACTTACTCCTTGTTGTTAGCCATACTAACCTAACATTTGTTTGAATGATGTTCATCAACTAGTTTGTTAAGCTGCAGGAGGTCCATGTTTGTTTATTGTAAGTCTACTGGGTTTGAATTTCCAGCAAAATAGCACATGAATGCAACGCAGGTTAGCAGCCGACTTGTAAGTCCCGGACGTCGGACCTTCCCACCTGCACATGAATGCACGATTTTTAAGATTGTAAGAAATGTTCGCTAACTGGCAAAATTTAATGGCAAAGAAGGAATTCTTTCTTTAAAAAAAAGAAAAACAAACATAAGTGACAACTCCGTCTTTTGTCATACTTTCATTACCATGGAATTCATAACCTTGGGATTTCAGCAGGCTAGCTAACTAGCTAACCTAGATAACTAACACAATTCCAATGGCTAGATTGCATTTTTTCAGTTGGTTGCAAGAGCGCCAGGCTAAATAATATTAGTTTCCTCCTCTCTTTCCCCTTCTTTTTCCCACAGCACAGCCGAGGTTCATCATGAGGGAAATTTAGCTCAGGCAGTCAGTCAGGCAGTCAGTCATCTGTCGCTTTGTGAGATGATGCACTTTGTGAGATGGCCTCTGGAGGGCGTCTATGACTGCGAGATGCAGTGTTTCTCATACAGAGGCACAAAATCAAAAGTAGGTCAGTATATAGAAATTTATGTGCCTGATTTATGTGCCTGATGTCACATCAAGTCATAATGCACAGACCAGCAGACCAGCAGCATTGTACTCAATCCACAGAGTGTGTGTGTGAAAACCAAAAATGAAACTCGCCTGTGTTAGTAACAGGATTTGTAAACAGTAACTCGTCTTCTGCTGCCCTGCAAAATTTAGCGCTATGGTAACGTTATTATCTTGTGGTAATTAAGTAACGTTAGTGGAATTAGGTAATTTAACCGTGTCGCAGTTCTTCAGTGCAAACACACGCGCCATGGGTCTGTACAGGATCTGTGTTCTTTCACTTCAGTCAGTGGCTCCGCCCACTGAAGTTTAAATCAACCAATATAATGATTTCTGCAGATGAAAGTCTCTGGGCAGCTACCCAAAGAAGGCACTGCAGCACATGGATAGTTTAAATTTCATTTATTCAGTGCAAGGACTAATGTTTTTAGACACTTTAATTAAATTTAAACTATCTGTGTGCTCAATGCCTTCTCTGGGTAGCTGCCCAGAGACTTTCATCTGCTGATCTGTCTTCTAAGAGCACCGGTCCCCACTTTGGGTTGGCCTGATTATTTCTGCCTCCAGAGCAGCTCTTCCCCTGAGCCATTTTTGCATAACTAAAATTCTAATCTGCTAAAAACACAGTAAACAGATTACAGATAATATTTTATAAAAGCTTGCTTATCTGTTGGATCACCCAAAAAATACCTAAAGGGAATGAGGGCATTTAATTTGTCTGATTGACACTAACATCATTTAACAGATCTTAAAACTATTGGTTGAAAGTGGATGTAGATGATGATAACAGCTGCTCAAATTTGTAAACTGGAACAAATTGCTTTTTAAAAAAAAAAAAAAAAAAAGTATATTCTATTGAGTATTCCAGCAGATGAAGTTATCTATTACAATTATTTAATTCACAGCTGCTGTTTAACTTACCACTACTTGAACAAGCAGCTCAGCGGCCACAGCAGAAGGATGTGGTTGTACTTGGCAGCTCCCAGTTGTGAATCTGTAACTATGAATGTGAAGCAGAGTGAAAAATATCATGCAAGGTCAGCATACCTTCCTTGGATAAATAAAAAATTATGCAGATGACCGTAATCTATGGAAGACCATTTCCACTACCTCTTAAAAAAAACATATTTTTTCAATATTATGAGGTTATAAATATGATATATGAGATACTAAATCATATTGATGAGGTAGTATCTAATAAATATGATTTAGTATCTCATTAAATTATATTATATTAGATTAGATTAGATTGCCTTTATTGTCCACGAGTGGACAATTTGTTTTGTTCGGGTCAAGCACAGATCATCAAACAACACCACCACAACAAAACAGGACAAGATAACATCACATCAATAAATACATGTTAAAAAGGACCATAACTATGTACATATAATGCAGTGTTCGGTCCAAAGTTTGTCAAAATTTTGACTTTGTAATTATGCTAAAGTTAATAATTATGAGATACGTCAAAATATTGAGAAAAAAATGTTATGTGCCAGATTTTTTTTAACAGGTGGTGGAAATGGGCTTTCATAGTAAGCAGATTATTTAATTTATTTTGAAACTAACCTTCACAGCCTGGTCTGTGACAGACCTGATGAAGCCATATTGACGACTCACCTCTCGCCCCCGCGCTGCGCTGCCTTAAACAGCCTCATGCTACCATCCATTAATTTCCTGTTCCAAACTGTCCGCACCACTCTATCGCTCTCCCTCCTCGTTAGTGCTGACTCTCAATTAGAAGTGAATTAGAGTGGGGAAATGAAAGACTTCAGCCAAATGAGACCTTGGTGTGGAGGAGCTTAGTTCACTCTGCTGATATAAAGATGTAAAGATGTCAGGGTCATGTGTTTTGCTCCCTGGGGTGTGATTGTTTCAAGGTGGATGAGCTGAAGATTGGAAAGGCATCCTAAAATATCTATATATAGACTACAGTACACACACACACACACACACACACACACACATATACAAATATATATGTAGATCTAAATAGATAGACATATACAGTATTCAGGCTATATCAGAGATGTACAGACAATCACAGCTTGCAGTCACACACACATATATATAATTCATACTCATGTTGTGCACACATTAGGGTTAGACCAATATATCAGGTTGATGATATATTGGTTTTCCGTTATTGACCTATTCTGAAGTATTGTATATCAGCCAGTCATGTCACCAACTGCCAATATGATGGAGGTTTCTCCCTGACCACAGCTGCATAGAAACAGTCTGTAAAACCTGCAATGAAATCTTATTTTCTTTGAACATTTTAATTATTCATTTAATTGTTCAATTGTGTCTTTAGAAAATTAATTCTTAATTTAAAGGCCTGATGTATTCAGGAGTTAGATGCAGTGGGTCACCCATGCCTTAAAAGAGCTGCTAACCCTAAAATAATTTGATTATGATTTTCAGTGGAGAGTTTTAGTGTCACATCATGGTCTAAATGCAGTTTCAGAGGTTTTTCCATCCTGCCAAGAATACAACTCTAGGGGGAAACCACTGAAGATATTTTTTGGCATGAAAATGGTCACATTTAAAGATATTAAATATTGGCACAAAATAACAGCTGTTGACAACTTAAGTCAAAAAAGTATCTGTATTGGTCTTCAAAAACTCATTCAAACCCAAACACATATGATATGCAAAACACACACAATAGTATCCAAATGACATATGACTTATTCATGCGATGTCTTATGTATGTGTGCACACAGATATTCACAAACAGTTGCAGTGCCAAATCTGATCAATCACATCACTGCATGTAGATAAGAACATTACACTCCAATGACTCCTATACGCCTGACTCAGCAGTTACGCCCCACTCTTACACACACACACACACACACACACACCCTCCCACTGTCATTTCACAGGGAGGATAATTGAATAGAGGCAAGATCTATAAGACAATATGTTTTATCTTCCTCAGAGGTCGTCTGAGAGCCGATTTTATGAGGTTTTGAGGTTTATGATTCTTTTGATTGAATACAACTTCCCAGTTAGAGCCTTGCCTCCTTGCACTTGTGCTCCAAACGTTCTGCATCATCCACACACACACACACACACACAATCCCAAACTCATCCCTCTTGGAGTGAATCGTTTGATGACAGACTAACTGTGATGGTAATGATGTTCAGTAATAGTCACTGTGTAATGACTTCGGTCTCCCACTCTATGCTCGGAGTACAATAATAGCCAGGATGATCACTTTGGAAAAGTTCCAGTTTGTGCCTCAACTTGGTGTAATTGCTTCTTGTAGACACCACCTCTTCACCCCGGCGCCTCCCCAGTTATTGCAGGAATTGAAACAATGCTGCAGGCTTTTGAGGGTATTGGCCTTATCTTTGTGGCGGCTGTTTGTTTTGGTTCAGCAAAGACATTGAGCCTCCCATTGTCCCACTTCCCACTTCAAACACACATAGGAAGAGCAGAAATATATTTACTGGTGAGAGAATGTTATTCACGACACGATCTCATGAGAAAAACAAAGAGGCGGCGTAGCTGTTGAGGCTCAAGCAGCTTGATGTTTCCCCCTTCTCTCTCTGCTGCTCTCCTTCAGTGTTTGTCCATAGCAGTGGTATCGGAAAACCCATTAAATCTTGAACAAACTGAATTATAGATACAGGATGGTCGATATATTATGTAAAAACAAACTGGGCTGTCATTACCGAGCAAAACCTCAAGTCAATTGGCCATTTCAAAAATGAATAAACCACGGGCCATAAATCAGCTGCATATGTGATCTGACTCCGTCATTTGCTGGCCTGTAATGCCTCTGTATGCGTACAAAGTCTTCATCAAACCATATCCTTATTTGGAAAATCTTTCACCACATCATTAACTCTGAATTGATTTATATGTTTTCATCTTATTTTGCCGTTCATCGTCAGAAATCCGTCCAGAAAAACACAGAGCTAAATCCCCGCAGGGCCACTCTGACATGCACCATTATTAAACAATCGATATGTTAAAGGATTAATATATAATTTCCTCTTCATATTTGAAATGAGGTCACTGTACGGGCTGAGACACAAGCTCAAACTCTTATATGATTGGGAGCAGGGTAGCTGACAAAGGCTAAGAGGGGAAGATGGCTATTATAAAGATCTATGTGGTCCTATCTGGCCGGTTACTGCTCAGGCAGCGCCAAGCAGACTGGAGGATGCACAGCTCATCACGTCTATTCCTCAGCCATTTCACAAGCCACATGGAAAACAGCACGTCGAATTCATATGACTTTTGGGCATGCCAATTTAAACATCCAGCAGATAGAAAACAGGCTAAATCGTTGAGTGTTTTTGTAGGAATAGAGCTGGAGGGCTGTAGAAACCTCACACAAAGACCCTGGTTGAAGCTGCGGCGTAGCCTTGAATCATATTTATTGTAAAATCGCATTATTGTGTTTATTGCAGTGTTGCTTTGGAGAATATGGCTGTAGTAAAACTCAGTCATGATCAGTCTGTTTTTTACTCACTGCCCCTGCTTTGTTTGTGTGCAATGGTCAACAGGGAGCTGTAACCGTAATGCTTTATGATGTTTTCATTCTTTCTACAGCTGTTTATGAATTAGGTTTCCCCCAAGTGTAAATAACAATGCGTATAGGCGAGGGGTTTGGACAACTTAAAACTTTACAGTCCTCATCCTTGTAAATGTTCTAGTAAATTATTTTGGTCTTTATTCAGAAAATGCTCCATCGTGAAAATGCAAATGTGGTTCAAGGAGGGGCGCTCGCTCCCTATCGACCGCAAACCTTGTTCAGTCCAAGCATCAGTCAAGGAGAAGTGACTGACTATTGAAGGCTTGTAATTAAGATACAGTAGGCTGGTAGTCTGCTGCATCGCAACACAGTGGAGCAACCTTTTATTTAGATGTTTCAACGCTCACATGAACAGTTATCTTTCCTTATGAATTCTCAAATTCATTGACAATCGCCCATTTCCTTATCAATTATTACCTTATTCCATTATGAATTACAATTATTTAAATTTACAATAAACAGTAGAGCTTTCGCACACCTGATTTTAAGGTGACAGCTGTGTGGGAGAAGACCGTAGGTTGACAATTAAAGAAAGAAAAAGCTCCCGCACACTGTCTACTGAACTTTGCTATTAGAGCATCTTAATTGAGAATAATGTTCCTGTACTAGAACCTTCATCAGGTTATCAGAGTCCATCCCCATAAAAACTAGTTTATTCTTAGTGTTGTTTTCTATGTGTTTATTTGGTGTGTCCCCGGGTAGCTGTATTCCTATTTCCAAGTCATCTTTGCGACAGTGATGTAAAACACTACCAGTATGGGGCTCCAGGGGGCGCCAAAGTCATCGAGTATAAAATTGTACTGGCAGCAGCTTTAATAAAGATGCTCTAAGTGCAAAGTTCAGTAGACAGTGTGTGAGAGCTTTTTCTTTTTTTTTATATGTACAACAACAGTTTTAAATTTCAACCACATGAGCAAGCCACTAAACCCCCAACTTCTCCACAGGAGCTGCTGAGAGGCCACAACAGTTAAAGACTATATTTGTACTGGGCAGCTTGCAGATATGAATGAAACATGAAACTTTAAGAATGTGAAGCAGGACTTTGCCGGGAAAAAGCATGTGTGCTCAGCAAACCTTCCCTGGATAAATAAAGGTGAAAAAGATTACACAGGCCAATCTGTAATCTGTAACGGATTACATTCAGCTGTTTATCTTTCCTGGGGAATTTACCAAAACTTCCACACCAGCTGGGGCCAAAACAGTTACACAGCTGAAGTGCTGATGATGTTGATTTTACACACTGGCCAGAAGGAGTTACTGGACCGCCCGTATCAAAAAGCAGCAGCGTTACCATAGCAACGGAACAGGGCAGCGGATTCAACACTTGTCCGCTTCTGAGAGCAGCAGAGTGAGAATGTTTACTTTAGACTAATCCTATTAGCCGCCACCCTTACAGATTCACTGAGAGGGAGAAATGATCCCGTCTCAGTCTTGTCATCATTCCAGGTTTGTTTGGTGTCACTGTTATCTTGATGTTAAGCGACACAAGGTCATAAAAAGCTTTATTGACAAGCAAATAAAAAGACAAACAGAACCTTTTAAACATAACCTTGCAAGGTGCCCTCTTATGATGAATTAAGTCACACACGCACACACACACACATGCACACGCACACACACACACACTCACATATCCTTCACTTTGCCCACAGAGGAAGTCTATCCCTAGTCACCATTCACTGTTTGCTCTCCTGAATACTGACTCCTTTGTTAATGCATCAGATCAAAAATTTGTGGCTTCCGTTTTAGTGTCTGTATGTCTCCATGTATAATAAACTGCAATAACTTTTCATTTCTGATGTTGACATTCTGGGGGAGGTAATTACTTCCCATGGTGAAGCTATCATTTGCAATATTAATTTTTATAGTGCAGGTGGTTTCATCACAGTCATGAGAACAGATACAATAAGTCACACAATATGCCGCTTAATCAGTCGAAGCTTTGCCTCGAAAAAGTCATTAAACTGTATAAAGAAAAGCCTCTCCGCTGCACCATAAGGTCTAATCATAACATGCCGTCTGTTTGCCCTCTCAAATCTTGAAAATACATCACACGCTTGTCTGCTCACAAATTATTAACAAAACATTAATAATCTGCAGCAAACTGGATTACTTGTTATTGCTTCCCAATCTAGCAGTTTTTAGATTTGCATGTGGTTTTGTTTCTAATTATTTCACAATGTGCTCTTTTGGAACATTTGCACACTGTTTTATATATTCCTATATGGATACATGACAAAGACAGAATTCATTCCCATGCAATGAACAGACAATAAAGTGTTATGAGTCTGTATCTGATTTCACTGAACTCCAGGGGAGTACGAGGCAGATAGGGTAGTCAAATGTAATGTGCTACTGAACAATCAATATTGGCTTAAGGCAAAAACCACAGACTGAAACACTGTAACACTGGCCAAGATGAGAGAGTACACTTACCTCTGCTGATTACTGTTACTGCCACTGAATGTACAAAACATTAGGGACATTTTCCTGATTTTCAGTTGCAGCCTTAACTGTCTCAAAGCTTAAAAATCCTTCTCTAAGTTGTCTGCTTCTCTTTATCTACATCTCCTCCTTTGTGATTGGTATAGATTTAATAAGGAAAAATCAATAGGGGATAATGGATTTTACCTGGATTCACCTCATCACTGTACATCATGAAAAGAGTAAGCGTCCCTAATATTTTGTACATTCAGTGCATAGGCCTATAACATTACCATTCGTTATTGTCAGAGCCATATTAAGCAGACAGTAGGCAGTTATTGAAATGTTCATTAGGATATACAGGCTTGACTGCTGGAATGAGAGGACTATTGATCATAGATGAACGTTTTTCGCTGGACTGGAATTAGTCAGCAGGTGCAGGATGGATTTATGGTTCTATTAGTTTGGGTTTAGACACAGTGAAGAGGAATAGTGACAGGCTGCAGAGTAGAAACAGATAGAGATCTCATGCAGGTTGACCATGATTCTCTCCATGCTAATACAAAGCATAAATCAGTGGAAAGAAATTTAGAGAAACAAAATGTGGCAATGAGGTAGTGAATATTAATGAGGTAGTGCAGATCACTTAGAGCATATTGGGATCATTTGAATTTGCTGAAATGAACCACAACTTGTTGAGATGACATCTGCCATTTGGTGGACACTCGTCTAAAAGAGTGTGTGTATTTTTAGTGTTTTGGCTCTGCTGGGAATCACATTGTGCTGGGCGATATGGTTGAAATCAATATCACGATAATCATAAGGATTTTTTATCAATATATATTACAGTATGGCTCACGTGTGCAAAATCACATCTTAAATAATCAAATTAATGTTCATCCCATTGATTGAATGGTAATGTTAGGGTCAAGATTCAAGATTAACTTTATTGTCCCACAAAGTGGAAAATTTGGCTTGGGCTTTCACCCATGCTGCAGCCGTAAAAGACAAAACATTCCACATACAAAAAACATACAAAGATGTTAGTAAATAAAAACATACAGCAAGGTTCCTAAAAGCACCTATAGACAAACAGAAGAAACAAACACATCAATTAAAGCAAAGATCTGCACAAATCTCCAGTGTCCATCTTGGCCTCGTCCTTTTCTTATCTGCCGCTATTTAAAAGTTTTACTGACACAATAAAAAAATTAAATGAATTTTTAAATCTATTTAATCTGCAACAAGGGACTCTGAACCTCCTCCCAGAGGGCAGTAGCTGATACTCAGCATGTAGAACATGGGATGGGTCAGTAACTATCCTATTGGCTTGCCTTGAGTAGCCTATTCGTAAACTGCAAGGATGGATGCTGTCTTACCCCTATAATCTTCCATGCAGTCCGCATCAATCGGACCAGTTTGGACTTTAGTTGCGTGGAGAGGTTACCAAACCAAGCTGTGATGCCGTATCTGATAAGGCTCTCTAAGACTGCCTGAAGACTAACATACATTTTTGATCAACACCATGAACTGTAAGTCGACGCAGGAAGTGCAGTTGTTGTTGTACTCTACGCTTCAGAGACTGTCCTCATGGGTGTTCCAGGTTAATGAGTTGTCAATAAAAACACCAAGCTATTTGTATGAGGAGTCTACTGATGGTTTCATCGTGGATGACCACAGGCCTGTGGTTGCCAACTCCCCTGGGGTCAAACACCATCTCCTCAGTCTTTTTAACATTCAAGACAAGACAAGACTGTGAGGTAAAAAAAAAAAAGTTACATTTTCAAATGAATGTTTCATGCCTCATTTTTAAATAAAATTTGCTTGTTATCATCAATTCAGACAGCAGAATTGTCTCATAGTATCCCAAAATATAATCACAATATCATCACTATGATGCCACTGAAAGGCAATAAATGATTATATTGAATTTTCACCCATGCAGCCCTCGAATCACATCTCTAAACCTGGCAGTGTTATTCTCTACCCACTGACCATGGGAAAACAGTATAGTTATATACGTCCAATGTTTGCATTTCCTCAATTCATCCTCATTGTCATTCAGTGAGTGCAGCCTGCCACTGGCTAGAACAACATCCTTACACACACTATGCTTGGGGACATTATGTATTCATCTCCTAGGGACATTCAGCCAAACATTATCCACAGCAATCTGAGTAATAGTGTTCAGGTCCATCGCTCTGCTGGATATTCTCTGCAGGCATCAGTCGACCTTTTGACCCCCTTGGCTTGTTTACCTGATCCTGTTAAAGCGGAGGATACTTTGTCCCGGCGGCGCTGGTGCCATGCAGTACGATAAACACTGCAGGATTTGTCTCTTATTCTTTCCCCCAAGCAGGCTCGCAGAACAGGCCTCGTCCATACATACAAAGCATGCATTAAAAGCATAAGCGAGGTAAAGCAGAAGCATTCATCACCAACCTGATTAATTCAGTTAAAGCTATGCCTCCGCTCCTCAGTGAGAGGCCCTGGAGGAGCAATTATGTTGTTTGGAGTACCGGGACATTCATCTCTCTTAGCAGAATAGCCTATGGAAGGAGAGCATTAAAGAAACAATAGCAGAAAGTGGTCCGCCGACATCTTTCAAACCCCCGGCGCGATTGTCAGTCAAACAATGGAAGAAGACATGAAAAATGGAAGTCACCTTTTGCAATATTTGAGTTACAGAAGTTACATTCTTGGCAAGGATCAAACTTTGATAAAACTATTTTCAATCGTCTGAGTGCTGTGTTTTGAGCAGTCTGCTCACTTCCATCGACCAGACAAAATATGAGACTTAATAGATCTGTAAACAGTGCCGCCTTTATTAAGATGTATTTCCAGACAGCGTTTTACATTTAAAACACTTTGTGGTAATGGGTAAGCCATCATGCAGTGTCTGGACTTCCTGTTATTATCATCATAGAGAGGCACTTCTGCTAAATGAAAAAACAAAAAAAGACAACAATTTAAATAAAGTGGCACACATTATGGGACTCCAGCTTGTTTTCTTTCGGCCAATTCAAAAGCCATTTCAAATTTCGCCTCATTCATCCTCAACTGAAATAAACTGAAAAAAAAAAAGACATTTGTGGTGTTTATTACAGGCAACATCCATTAATATATTCTTCCTTGTAACCGTCTGCACCTTTGAACATGCTTCACAGCTTTGTTGGAGCATGCTGTTTATCTATATACTTCCAGTCAACACCAGTACAGCACCATGTGTCATCATAGAGAAGCCCGTTTTGTCTATGGTTCCCTCATAAAATATACATCCTCAGCCTATTGAGCTCAGCAGTGATGAATAATGGGACGATAAAGCGGTTAATGCCTGCGCTACTATTCATCTGATGTGGGTATTGCTCTTACTCAGCAATAAAATGACTGGATGGGGTGCAGAGCTAAGAAAGAAAGGCAGGTGATTCACACAATACAGGACTAATTGAATTAAAGCTCCAAAATTAGTCTCAGATGTTGTCTATAAGGCAGTGGGAAGGTCTATTTTTTCATCTTTATTTATCCAGGGTGTGCTGACTGCGCAGCTAAGTAATTTTTCCAGCTTCACATCTACACAGTGAGACTAATTCACACCTGGAAGCTGCCCAGTACAACCAGTCTCCTACTGAGGTCAGGTTGCTGGGATGGATAGTGTTTCTCATCAATATCCCTACCCAGATTTTCCCAGTCAATCAGGGACTGACTTTCTACTGACAATCCTGCTGTCCCAAACTGCTGATTTACTGCCAACCTGGAAAAGATGTAACAAAATTCAAAGATGACAGAAATGTCACCTCAAATTGTCTGTGTAGATTCATTTCAGTTATCCAGGTAGTAAGATGTCAAAAAAAGTATAAAAACAAAATCCACTGGGCTTAAAATGAAGAGTTGAAGATGTTTCAGCACTCATCCAAGAGGCTTCATCAGTTCATCAAATCAGGTTACAGTGCCATACTCCAGAGGTCCAATTGAATGCTGATTTACACCCAGAAAAGCTCATTATCAGTTTTTTCCAAATCCATTTGTGTCATCAGTAAATATCCAGTTTCTGTAACGTTGGCCGAATGATAAATTATTGATAACACAGATGCAGCTGTGTGAAATTTTCCATGCTTTTTACTTTTTTCTTTTGTACATTGTATGTAATATGTAGTGCTTGTCTTGTATGTATTATGTATTCGTATTATACACCTCATGCATTAATATATTGAAAGTGTTACCATGCCTATCAAGCAGGAATAGCTAGAGCAGAAATAGCCAGCAGGCTCATGCTTCAAACCTCAAAAGAAAATGTATACAATGATTTATTCAACAATTTACCATACTGTATGGTTCCACTTATTGTGCCCTGGGAAACTAATTACACAAGGCCACCAATAAACAGCAGTACACGTTTCACAACGGCAGACAGCATTCAACACATTCACAATATTCAAAACACTTACTAGTGAACAACAGTCGCATCATTCCCAGTTAAATTATCACTCTGATAAGTCAAGCAATGTCAGCGCAGACAACGAAGCGAGCAACGTACTCACCAGAGGGCTGCATGTAATATTCATAACCCAACACTCGGCATGTAAAACATCCTTCATTTGCTGTAGATTGTCTAAGGATGTTGCTGATTAATAATATCGAAGACTCAGAGGAGAGTGATTGTTTTTCTGTCGGGCCTAATTGCTTCATTGTCAATGCTAAGCTAACTGGCTCACCAGCCTGTGTATGATTGACAGATGGAGCAGTCATTTCCATGCAGCATAAGTCAAAATTTCATAGAAAACGGCGTTGGCTGAACTGACTCAAACAGTTCTCATGTAAACAAATGAGCATGTCGTTATTTTTCTGTTTTCAAGATTTGTTACACATGAAAGGAGTTGCTCATGAAAATCAAAGTCGGCTTTGATGGCTCAACAAACACAGCAGATACGCAACAAAAAGTACACTCCATGTAAAGGTAGACTTGCATCACCCATGTGTTGAAGTACTAGGGAATCAGTGATCAAAGTTTATAAATCCTTAAGAAAAAAACATGCTTCATGAACCAAAAAAAGCCCGACGCAGATTGAGAAAATATTTTCATATTCTTTAATAGAATTTCCAACAGTACACCAGCACATAAGCCATAAACATTTCAAGAAAATGAATCAAAAGTGCATTGCATGTTGATTTGATAAATAGAGGACAAAGACTTCAAGTACCCAAAGGACACTTGTTATATAAGCCTCTCTAAGACAGAGATATCTGGAAAAAACAATTATTCACATCCACATGACCTACACAAAACAAAAGGTTGCATAATTTACAGCATTATACACAGGGTGAAAACAACAAGAGCACTGCCAAAAAAACAAAAAACAAAAACAGTGCGTGTAGATAGCCCTCATCTGAGAATCGTGCCTCAGAGTTCAGAGTTTGAAGGAATTCCCTCACAGTACTTGGCGCTCCTGTTTAACATTCAGAAGCAGAGGCATAACAGAGAAAAAAAATGACAAGACAAAAATCTCCTGATAGCCATCAGGAATTTATTTACATTCATCAGAGAAACGCTGGCTCCTGCAAGCCAAACCTGTTTGTTTCCATTGCATGCACGTGTGACGCCATCATACCTAACGCTAGAAGAAATTCACCTGTTGTATTTGCTACCAATATTAATTTTTACCCTGATTTTAATTAACGTTTGACTTTCTTATCCTTATTGGCTTTTATTTGTTAATGTTTTATTTTCTGTGAAGCACTTTGTTTCTCTTTTGAAAAGGGCCATGCAAACAAAGTTTATTAGTGTAAAAGCTACACTAGGCATCATGGCATGTTGGCAGCTCCAAATGGCAGTTAGAAGTAACCGATCATCATATAAGTAAATCATCATATCCATAAATTGCACACAGCTCGCTCATGTTCACCAACCTGGCAGGACTGTGATCATTTCATACCAAAAGATACCAAAGGAATCAGAGGCAAAAGATCTAATGCTCACTCACTGCTGTTTGTGTTTCTTAAGTTTTTAATTGTCACTTATTTGGCTGAGAAGTGACCACCAGACACCAGACTTTCATTTGGGCAAATATGTGAATCTACAAGGTCTCAATTAGTGGGGATGGGATGTTCTTCTCTTTTGCAGCCCCATTTTGTGATTTAGGCTGATAAGACAAGGTGTATTTTTACATTTTTACAAATCTTGCCCATAGTACAGCTTTAAATGTTGTGTTAGATGTGTTAGATGCATGTTACAGAGCCAGTCAGAGTGATTATTATGGCACAGTGTTTTTTTCTTGAAGGGTCTTGAATTAATTATCAGAAAGTTAATTATCAGAATACAAAATAAATATAAAAAAATACAAATAAATATTGTCTGGTAAATAAATTAGATAAAAAACTTGCACAAATGCAAAACATCAAACGGCTACACATGTTTTCTAGGACATTCTTTTTTTTATCTTGATATCTTCTCAAGATTTCTAGAAATCTTGACGTCAAGTGACTCATCAGTTCACGAGGCAAACCAGTAAATCAGCCCCATGCATGAGGGACTTGAGTGAGCAAGACAGAGCCAGCTGGCAGCGCTGGATTCTCCGGGCCTAATAAAGCCTTTTTCAAAAACTTAATGTAATTGTTCCCTCCCTTCAGTGATGGAGACTCTGGTGGATAATTGCTTGGCCGACTGGCCTGCTCCTCACACAACTGAAGACCTTTTAACCACATGTGCAAACTAGACTTAACAGTCCTGACAGGCAAAGCTTGAACAGCAGTCATGGTATGCTTTTGTCAGTTATAAAAAGGTTCAGGTGTAACTTTGACATTTAAAAAGCTTTAATTACAATGCAGACAAAGGTTTCCAGTTACTGAGAAATCGTTTTGCTGCAGAAATCCTTCACGAGTATGCTTTTTCTGAAGTGTAATCAAATCTTGCAATATGATTTCTCTAGCAGAAAGCAAATTAAATTAACACTGACAGACCTCTCAGTGAAAGCAGCCATTAAATGTCTTCATCTTTGAAGATTACATCTTGTGGGCCAACACACCAGAGTTCATCTTGCTGTGCTGTGGCCCTTGTTCTATCGTACATTCATACTTCATAAGAGCACACTGTGTACTGCAAAACCATAGAAAGCATTCCCTGTAAACTCCATGTAGGCTATTATAGAATCCATTAAGGAGCACTGCAACACTGTTCCATCTAAAAGAGGGGATTATTATCTCTCCATTTTCTTTTCCACTGTGGTCCTACCCAAGTAGCTTACGAGGTGAGTGCAACACCCCGGAACAGTCCAAACCACACTTAAGATCAATTAGATGGCTTTAAGAGGATGTTCCTTTGCGTAATAACATGTTCTCAGTTGAGTAGTGGGAGGCCGCAGGGTCTCTTGGACAGAAATTTGAGCGAATTACATGACGTAAATTCAATTTGAATCTAATTGGGTTCCTCTCCAAAGCAGCCATACCCCGCACCAACTTGTGAATCAGCATAATCGCTGTGGTAAATGCAGGAACGTAACCCTGGATGTTACTGCTGAATGTAAAGTGTACATTTACTGCTACATGAGGCGAACATATGCTTGGAATAAGCACTCTGAATGCCGAGCCATGAACTCAAGCCTTCATTAAATTGAATACTCTATCATATCACATACAAATTAAGGAAATTGATTTCCCATGAAAGAATAAATTAGAATTTTGATAACATCTATTAACAAGAAAGGTACGTAGACCTGATTGCACATTCACAGCAAGCAATTAGCTCAAGAATAAACACGTATGTAACCTAATTTCAGAAGAATAGTTTGTTTCTGTGCAAAAACACTCCTGAATAGTAGAGACACACACTGAAGTAAAGGTATTGTTTCTTTGAAGGTTTTCCTTTTCATTCATCAACCCAAGTGAAGCCTTTGAGCAGGTTACTAAGGCAGACCGGTTTGACAATCATTGAAAGAGACACTCGACATCTGTACTGTCTCCGTTAGCAGATAAACAGTAATCAGTGACATGGAAAACATAAAACGTACATGTACCAGATGGCTGTCTCAGACACAGATATCTTATAGGCTCGTTATCTCTGAGATCGTATGTATTCTCACACTTTAAAGGTGTGGTAAGGCGGAGTGAGTTAGAGTACAGCATACTTCAATCTGATGCATATTGTTGGCTGATGTACTGAGGAGGCAGAGGTATGGGGTGGCAGAAAGACTGTCCCGTAACCAGAAGATCATAGATTCAATTACCATACACTACCAGTTTGGACACACCACATTTTTTCCCCACATTTTTCTTAATTTTTACTCTTTTCCACATTTTAGTATAATAGTAAAGACATCAAAACTATGAAATAACACAAATGGAATTATCAAGTGACCAAAAAAGTGTTACACAAATCAAAACTATCTTATATTTTAGATTCTTTAAAGTAGCCACCCTTTGGAAAGGCTTTGGAAAGAAATTCATACATAGGCATCAACTTCACTATTTATATTTGTCAAAGAAACACATTTCAAGCATTTAAGCATAAGCCTTTAGATCAAAATGGCTTTACTGTAATAAAAAACATAGTATATTCAATCAGGTGTGTCCAAACTTTTCACTGGTAGTGTAACTGTAGGTGCTGTTTACCTCCATGTCGAAGTGTCTTTGAGCAAGATACCAAACCTCTTTGAATACATTTGTGTGTGTATCAGAGGGATATGCAAAGAAACTCTTATTCACACTACTGTAAAAGGAAAGGCTTGCCACTGCCTGCCAACAGCTCTCTGTGGGCGAGCCAGCCACTCTTAACTCTTAACTGTGGTCTGACTGTAAAAGACATTCAGTCAATTGGCACAAAGGAAAACAAACCTTTCTCACAGCATTGACTAATACCTTGATTCCTGGAATAGTACTGTACCTGTCAAAGGATATTAAAGTGTAATAATAATGTTTAAAGGTAGCATCAGCAGCATAGGGAAAAGATTTGGCTGGTGATTTTTTTTAAGCGCGCTTGTAATTACCCACTGTGCAATTAGGAATTTATTTCTTTTCATGCCCCTCTAAGACACATTCATGAACGCTTTTAATCAAAGAGGTGAAGGTGCAAAGTCAGCCAGGAACAGCGTCCATAGAGCACATAGGGATTACTCAATAACACAATCCGCCATGCCGTCTATGATCTGGCAGTGTTAGCCACCACTAATGCACAATCCTGTCCCTCGCACTCTTTGGCATTCAAAAGCCTCGAAATTCTTTAAAGGATTCTGCTGAGAACATGATGGCGCAAATATTCACCAAGCGTTAAGCCCTGTGCCTTTCATATTCAGGGGGGAAAATGGACAGTAACAAACTCAAAACGTTTCACATTTCATTGGTCGGCAGGAACCGGGAAACACCACACACAGTTTAACATTTATGACAGCTTATGTCCATTAGGTAGCATCTTCAGCATTCAGCACAGAAAAAAACAAGTAACTGTACAATTGACCACAAATATAAATAAATAAATCTTACAATCATCATTAACATTAGATGTAATACTTTAAAATTGGCTCCAGTTTTGGATTTGCATTTTATCAAATGAGTGATCCCTTTTTTCACAAAACAGTTACATTTCATGTAAGATATGGCAAGGCTAATGAAAACTAGTTGCAAGCAATTTACAGTTTCTTAATTCATGTACATTCACAAAAAGCACTAAGCCTTGATTTTGCATGCAGCCTCATGTTATTAAGAGCAACAAATGGGTTCAGAAAATGAAAAGCATGAGATGCATCTTTTTGAGTTTGAAGTCAGTTTAGAGTTACTCGTGTTCAAAAGGTTCAACCAAAGACCTATTGGCAGGATCCTGGAGCCTGGCTGACTGTTTTTATTAAAAGAGAAGAGTAACAACAGAGATCTCTTGGCACCCACGCTGCTGCTGAAGTGAGAGGTGACAAGGTCATGCGTCCACATGCTGGTTAGGTGACTTTAAATGGAATGAGTTTTCAGGCAAAACAAAAACAAGTGCACACAGAGCAGACTTGGCTGGTGCCCATTAACGCTGCAACAGAGACCACTCTGTCTCCTAGTTGCACAATATCCTTCTGTCGACGAATCTGAAAGCAATTTCATTCCAATGCTTACTCCCGTAACACATCCCAGACAGCATCCGTCATATCCATCCAATCTGTCTGGGGTAAAAAGTCACAAAAATTACCACTTCCTGGTTTATCCAAAGATCTGTTCAACCAGTTTGCTGTTTGTGGAGGCTGTTGTTGTCATGGTTCTGCTTGTTAAGGGCATCCAGTGCCGCCTGGGTCTCCTTCTCACCATCTATGGAGCAGTTGGACACGGCGTTGGCCACCATGCAGAACTTGCGGAGGAGGATCTCCCTGAGCAGCAGGTAGACCCAGGGGTCCAGGATCTGGTTGAGCGAGGCCAGCCGGATCGCTGTCAGAAAGAAGTTACAGTCTAAGTGGATATCGCGGCTGGGGGTGAGAGAGGAGGCCGCCGTCGGCTTGCAGTGATGGGAGGACATCTGGTTGGAGATCATCCTCAGCATCAGCACCTGCAAGGGGAGGCAGTCGCAAGCCGTTTGTACCAAAACAGGCGTGTCGGATGTCTGTGTTGTGACTACATAACTACATTATGTTCCATATTACATGCATTGAAAGGATGTGAACAAACTGTGTTATTTAGTAAAATGTTTTTTGTCTAGGGTAGCGTGTCCACCAGCTTGAGTCAAGGTGCAACCACAAAAATCAAGATGATCATGAACATGGAGATGAAAGAACATGCCACTCTTGCTCAGTCTAAAACGAACAGAGCTTTATTAGACTTCCATTAAAAACATGACGTTTTGACCTGTCATGTTTTTCAGAAAAGTCAGGCCTTTGACTTTTCCGATGAAGGCCGGAATGTCATGTTTTTAATGGAAGTCTAATAAAGCTATAATATTTTTAGACTCGGCAAGAGTTGTGCATCATCTCCATGTTCATTCAGTTAAATGGACCACTGAAGAAGCCTTCTAAAAAAAATCAATTTTCTAGTTTATGGACATTTAATTGGCTGAGAGCTTTTGATTTTGCGGCCACTCTCTTCAGTTACCTTGGTATCTGAAATATGACTGACACACAGTCAGCAAGTCTAAACTGAGCAGCTACCAAACAGCTCGGAGAAAAAAAAAATTAACATCATGTCCACACTCTTGCCACTTACGTATTCACTCACCACCACTACCGCTGCCTCAGTCCTGTGGCTTCTATTAATATCCTCAGTGAGACTATTAGATATGTGAGTGACAGTGCATGACCTCACAGCACACTGAGCAGACCCCCAAACAGGCTCGGCTAAGTGGATTCTCCCTTAATGGGAAATGGCATCAGCGTATCAAAGGAAGCATGTGGGACTGCATGAAGGTGACTATATACCTATGTAGTATAGTTTGTGTTTGTGAGATGGGGGAGGGGGAATATAGAGTGAAAGAAATAGAGTGGTTGGTGAGTGAGTGAGTAACTGACTGACTGAATAACTGAATGACTGAAAGAGTGACTGAGAAAACTAACTTCATTAAAATACGATGGTCGGCTATTTTGGCAACAGTTTCTGCACTTACTGCCTCTTGCTGTCTGCTACCAACAGGAGATGAAACCTCTCCAAAGAGCCACACAGATCTATAACTGGCAGCTGTATGTGACAGGCAGCTCACAATAAAACCGGCTTAAGAGTGGCCCATGGAATTGTGAATAATGACAGTGGGCCTTGTTAAATAAATCATGTTAGCAGAAGGGTTGTCACTGGACATTTACACACTACCACAGTCGAAAAATCAGTACTCATATAAAATATTTGGAGTTATTTTATATATCAGACCTGACACCTTCAGTCTACTATGTCACATCCGTTCATTTATATAAGTGCAAGGCAACTTGGTTCTAGGCTATAAGAAATGTGTAGGCGACAGTCGCCTATAAAAACATACCAGTAAAGGAGACCAGCATATAAGCAGGACGCACATAATTCCTAACAGCTGAATGACAGTCTCCGTGGTGAGCCGTTCCCACTGTTTTGACGACTGAGACGTGCCAGATTTTGTTTTGCATCGGATAATTAATCCCCGGATAGTCACTACATTGCAGGATAAAGTTACAAGCAGAGAGAAAATCCCAAGTACAGCGAAAGTGATGGAGAAAAACATATTGCCCGGGACTTCTCTGTCCCCTGTGCTGATGAAGCACCAGGTGCCCGGCCACTGCAATGTGTATTTCCCGACACCTGCGATGGGCAGCAGCGCAAAGAGCAACACAAGACACCATATGACAGCCAAAGTCTGCTTTGTCACACTTGTTCTCATGTGATTGGAGTACCAGTGGGGACTTGTTATCGCCAAAGCCCTTTCAATCGCCATAGCGCTGGCCAGGAAGAGAGAGCACAGGCCGAAAGTGGTCATGCACACACCGAAAAAGGCGCACAACTTGCCCGATGAGTCGATGCGCTCCCACTTCAGGTCGGCTCGGTAAACTGATATCACTATTGGACTCGTCAGTAGCTGCCCAAACAGATCAGTCAACGCCAGCGATCCGATGCAAAGCAAGAAAGACTTTTTCCTCTTATTTTCCTTCTTTCTGTAAGAAATATACACCAGGATAAGAGCTAGAGAGTTGCCCACCATGCCGGTGATCATCATGGTTATTGGGAAACCCACTGATACGGATCCACAACTGCCACTCTTGGTGACATTGCTTTCGCGCAGTGGTTTGGAGACGTTGGAGTCCAACATCTCTCCATGAGGAGTTGGCCAGTCTTCGAGAGAATCGCAGCTGTCCGAAGTCATCCTCTCGGTGAGGATAAGCCTATATATAGTAAATATCCAGTGTGTGTGTCCGACATCCTCCACCGCTCCAAACTGCTCCAATTGACTGCTGTGCGTAAAAGCGCGTCGGAGCCTTTACTCGCTGGAGGCGGGACTACCCGGACACGCACCGAGGCGAGAGAAATACACTGCATAAGGTCTAATATAAACATGCCACATATACTGTATTTCTCTTGAGTATGGGTGGGGATAAACTCAAACTCAGTTTACCTTTTTATTTAATAGAGTTAACCACCTTTTGATTATGTAACGTTGTCAATTGAAAGTAGTTTCAAACGGATGCAAACTGGGGTGTTTTAAGGGGAAACAAATATAAATTAATTGATTTTTGTTCGCATTTGTGGGTGTTTCCCATGTGATGGTCACCCACTGGATCATATTTTTATTAACCAGTACACAACACTATGGATGGGTGAAGCTATTTCTCAGTTGACTGGTAAGACACAAATGCAGGCTCGCACCCACACGAGTCAAGATGCCAGAGATTATCATCACATGACGGGCCATTTCAGCCAAGTGAGCATTCAGACAGCCGGACTTAGATCTGATTATAGATGGTGCAATGAACAAAGCTAAATCAGGTGGAAATGCTACACTGTGACTGAACTATTGGCTTTCAGTGTCTGACAGCAGTGATATATGCTAGTAGTAAAAAAATGGTAAATCATGACCACATGTCGGTGATCAGTAAGGAAAGCAACCATCAAAACGTACAAAAGTCAATTAATTTATGTCTTTCCTCTTAAAAGACCCCTTTCATTTCACTTTAATTAGTTTGATAGGCTACTGTGGATTTCATATTATATGCTAATGATTTATGCCAGCCTAAGAAGGTGGTTAAACTCTATTCTGCAAAATAAAAAAGTGGGTAAATTGAGTTTAGCCTGCACTAGGCTACATCAGTCAGCCCAGAGTTCTTTCAGTTTTATTCAGACGAAAATAATAAATTAAAAAAATAAACTAATTTCTCACACAACTGTTCGCCTCAGATGATTAAATTAGATTCACATAGACTCATTTAAAATATTTGTCTTTATAGTTTAAGGAAGACACTAACTTAACTAACCCAGTCACTTCATGTGGTCTTGCACTAACGAAAAATCACTATAATATTCCTATAGTGACTTTTTTGTGTTTGTATCCTTCTCAATATAGTTGATAGTGGCCGTATTATGCTTTCTGGTAGCTATGTTTTATCTCCTGTAATGCTACTATAATAATCATATAGGGATTTTTATATTATAAAATAAAAATTGCTTTCACTCACACTAGGTCGACTCCATTTCATCTTTCGTTCATTTGTTTAGATTCCCTGGAGGGGAAGAGTGTGTTGTGGAAACTGTCATTAATTTCAGTACCTTGTAATTGATTTTCCATCAATGAAGCAGCACATCAGTGAAGTCGGCCCTCCCTCTCATCTCCCTCTCTTCAGCCTATCAGGAGCAACAAGTGCCACCTGTTGACCAGAACGAGAACAGCAACACAAAACGTGTGGAAATGAACTTCCTGTCCCATCGTTTTTTATCTAGAACCTACTTTTGGGCTCGTTACTCAAAAAGTAATCAGTTACTCATTATTTTTAATAGGATATTTAGCCCTTATTGAAGTCAGTTTGAAGCAGAGTTATCCAAAACGAGCGACATCCCATCAAAATCCAAAGTAGTTTTCGTTGGAATTAGCTGATCGTCATCTTCTCAGGCTAAACTAATTTACATGAGAGAAGGCTGGGAAGTTTAGCCTAACGTTGTTTCCCCGGGTGGAAGCAGGAATTACTCCCACTACACTGATTTCACCAAGCAAAATGACAAAAACATTGGAGATCAAAAGCATCTTGGTTTCCTCCATCATTCACGGGAGAGGTAGGCTAACAGTAAACCTAATTTTGTGAGATAAGAGAGGCGGCAATGGCTACCGTAAAATTTGGAAGGTGTAACGTTAATCAAGTTTACTAATACTGTAACGAGATACTGTCTACAAGGAGCGGTAAGGAAAAAATAACTAATTTCAAATGCAACATCAACCTACTTGGCAATGTAAAAACTTAACTCGTTTATTATTGGTAGACTTAACTGTAATACTAGCCTATTTAAATGGTAGTAATTGGTTGCAGTAGCCCTTACTGAGAAAAGTATAATTACTGTAACGAAGGATATAAAAACTGTTAACGATATCATACCATACCTGTAAATATAGGTCTCTATAGGGATATTAGCCTATAGTCATACCATAGAATATTAAAACATTAGGCTAATATAAACTCACTGCTCTCTCTCTCTCTCTCACACACACAAAGTCCCTGTTGTAGGCCTATTAGTCATTTCCATGTAACACGTTTTAATCCCAAGGGAATACACTGGGGGGAAATAACGGTCACCTTCTGTATCCAAATGGTGCAGAACTTTATGGATTTCTGACGAGATCCTCAACTTTAGGGCAAATCCAACACATGAAGAATAAAAATGAAATAAGTAGTTCGACAGGATTTTATTTACATGTTGTGTACATTTTAGTTCATTTTTAACCAACAAAAAGACCCTATTGCCACATTCTATAAATACTGTCATTAAGAGGACATCATTTGATATGTTTTGTTACTTATTCTTGCTATCTGGATCTGTTTGCATTTTACTTCAACTGCATGGAAATCTGTCATTTGTACATTTAATTCCAAAGTTTCCAAAGTGTCTTGACAGAGCTATCAGGAATAACTGGAGATGGTGATTAATAATAGGCCACAACAGTTTTAAGGAGAGAAAAAAAAAACCTAACCCAAACCAGAGAATGTTGAAATTACTGCCATTTAGTTAAACAAGGAATATCAAAAAGTGAAAGAAAAAGAAATACTTACCTTCAACACAAAACAAGAAAAATATCAACGAATCAAACAATCTGACCAAAATTCTCAGGGCTACATTTATAATATTCTATAACGGTGGTTGTTCAGTAAACCATTTGTAATGTGTTTTAAATTCCGTCTTGAAAAACATATTTTGTAAAACCACCATCTCAGAAGCTTCCTTAGGTCAAGAACTGTCATCTAAATTTATATGAAACTTCAGTTTCCCCCAAAATGAGTGGAATAAAATGTAATGCCATTAAGATATTAAGCAGAGTGGGTTTAAAATGAGATACAGTCTCTTCACAGTATATCTCTGTTTCTCTTATAGGACCAGACATTTATAAGTTTATCGGACACCTAAAGTTACACACACTCGTCACAGACTGGGATGTAGCCTACTCGATTTTCAAAAAGGAAGCATGTATGACAGGTAAAGACAGAGAGAAGTCGTTTCACTGTTTTCTTCTTTTGAGGGAAATAAGATGTGTGTACTTTGATGTTCTATATGAAGTTGAACAGCATAATGAACGGATCTGGTGGTTTTTCGTAAAACACAACATGCACTTGTACTATGGTTCCGTTTCTTGTTTTTAAAAGGCCGTTTTAAACTTATTTCTTTTTTGAACTGGAGCCGGAATGGGAGGATCCGGAGGACTGGCCGCGGCGCCTGAAATCAGACAAAACACCAGGGGAAGAAGAACAAGGTCAGCAGGCTTGACTATTAACATTCAGTTTACGCACATTAGAAACATGCACAAGTTCACAAGGTATAAAAGCATCATGACGTGGCAAATTGTGAAGACATTTCTCTAAATTTGAACTCCCGTAAAGCGAAGCGATGGAGGGCTAACAATTATCAGTGAGTACGCCATTGTGGTATTCCACAGAAACCCAAACCTTTCGGACGAATGTGATCTAGAGCGCCTCCGTTTCCTCCCTCCAGATGAGGACCTGGAGCGACTGCGCTTCTGTCTCCTCTCAGGCGAGGAGGAGGGCGAGCGGGACCTCTTCCGGGGAGAGGAGCCCTTTCCAGACCTGGAGCTGGATCTTTTGGAGGGATAAACCAAGCACTAAGGTCAGTGAGGCCAAGGCAGAGCCTAACCAGGGCAGTTATTTATCAAGCTTCTCTGAATAAGAGTGCTGACCCATGCATTCATGGTGCTGTGAGATGCTTTTATCCAAAGTGCTGTAAGGCTCCTTGGATAAAAGTGTCAACCAATATGGCTGAAGATGAGTTTTGCTTTTTAAAACATAGTGACATTAAGGCTTACGTGGGCACAGTCAGCACCACTCCTCAGAGACGCTCGATAAATAAAAACCCCAGATATCTAGTCAGAGGTTTGAGGTTTTGCAACATTGAAATTCACTTCAGCTAGTCAAATTGAACTACTGAACATCTGCAGTATTTATAGTCAGGCCTAATTCAACCTGGAAAACATTAGGTCAGGTGAATGAAAACCAGTAGAACAGCTTAGGAGTTTGCCTTATCCTGATTCCAAACTTAAATTCGTTTTTTTTAGTAAGAAAAAAAGGAGGCTGCAGTATAGCACTTCATCACTGTGCGGCCTCTCTTTTCATAACGTCAGCTAGGACTAGGTGGTTTTCTGGAGCCTTCGGCCCAGATACATACACTCTCTTAAGGGAGAGAGTGCATGTCACCTCATTCACCTGGAGTGGGACCTCGAGCGAGATCCAGACCTGGAACTGGATGAGCTTCTAGAACGGGACCTGAAAGAAGAAACACATCTTTTTCCAATATTTTCTGAACAAGGACACACCCGTGGCTACGTGGTGCATGTGACAATGCACAGACATGATAATAAACTGCACATTAATCTGGAGAAATAATGTAACAAAGACAACCTATTTGCACAATGCCATACAGTATCACTGTTGACTAACAAACAATATATCTACAGGATAATCAAATGCAGAGAATTAGCCTAATACAAAAAAAATACAAAAAAAGACTAACAACCGGATGCAAAAAATGCCATCAGATGTGGACAAGATAGAAAACAAAAGTGCCAGAACAACTAGAATGCTTTACGTTGAAGATAACAATATGAATTCCTTCCATCTGAAGTTGTAGACGTTACAAATGTATACAATCAAATAAAAAAGCCAAACAAAAACGCACGATGAATTACATCTTATCGAGGAAAATCACTGGATCTGCACATAAAAACACTTCTTACACCACAAAAGGGGAGGGGGGGGGGGGGTAAGAAAACGGAAAACAACAAATCAACAAAACAGGACATTTAATTGATGTGGATCAGTAAGTTAGAAGGAAGATTGAGCTGATACTGACATTTTGCCTGGAGTTACCCTTGACCTGTACCCTTTTACCTGGACCTCGACCGTGAGCTGGAGCTGGAGGAGCGCGAGGACGAGCGGGAGCGGGACGAACCCGAGCGGCTGCCCTTCTTCTTTGTCTGCTTGTCCTCCTCGTCGCTGGCGTCCAGGTCGTACTTCGACAGGTCTCCGTCTCCGTCCTCATCTTCATCGTCCTAGAGAGAAGAGTTGGGGTTTTTTTTTATGCTATATTGTCATTGGCAGGTGTCACAGTGCTACATTTTGTTTATTTAACTTAACAGCTCCAGCCACCAGACAGTCTTACATCCAGTTTGTATTTGGAAAGGTCTCCGTCTTCGTCATCCTCTTCCTCCTCTTCCTCCTCGTTGTCTTCGTCTTTCACTGGTTCTTTCTTTTCGCTTTCTTTTGAGGAAGACGTGCTGTTGGTTTTCCCACGGTACTTTTTCTTTTTCCTGCCAAACTGTGACACGGGAGACAGAGCATAATCCTTATCAGCATAACTGACCCGGGCCAATGCAAATTTTTATCAGCGGCTTTCAAGACACAGTGACATATTCGTCATTCATTTGTAAGAAAACGTGACTTCCACTGTATGCTTATTCATCAAATATAGACTTGGGTGAGGCTGAATCAACTATGAAATGTTGAACTTCTGATCACACTACTGATTCATTGTCAGTCAATATTCACCTCATCATATTCACCATCAGATTCCTCCCGTTCAATGTATTCCACATTCTCCCTTTCATTGAATCCTCCGCCATAGCCTGAAAACAGAAAAGGGTAAATTAGCAATGAAGAACTAGTATTTAGAGACAAATTGCAAACTCATAGACTAAGTATGCATGTAGTTACCTGTTCTCTCTTCAAGCTTCGCATATTTGGGTGTGTTGCACATGTTGCATTCTGACCTTCTAGCCCAGTTCACATTGCCACACCTTCATGAGAAACCCCCCCAAAAAAAAACAATGAAGCCATTGAATTCCAACACATCTGAAAGTGAAACTAGAGAGTTTTTGTTACAGCTAAAGAAGTAAGTAACCATGTATTTCAATCAGGTGGAAAGTTAGCTTTCTACTTTACTTGCCACATGCTACTCCAAATATTTGACCAGTCCCTTTGAATTTTAACAAGATGAAATGAGCATTTGAATAGAACAGCTTTTTCATAGACTTTGGAAAAGCACCAGCCTAGGAACTGGTGATATTGATACTTTAAAGACACTGCCAAAATTTACCATCATTTCTGGTGATGTCCTACCCTGATTATAAAGCAGTTTAACCATGATCACATACGTTTTACACTGCCAATCGTTTGCACTGAAGAGGCCTCTACTCTTCTCAGCCAGAGTTTTCCCAATCTCTGTCCCTCCAGCTTTCATCATCTTTGCCTCTGTTGTTTTCTCTGTGGGAAATAGAACAGTCTTTGGTGTAACAGTTTTTCGAGAGGAGCTGCATAATATGCATCAGGCTTATGCAAAATCTATACTTGTTTCAGAGCAGAATGACTCACCCCTGCCACATCTGTTACAACTAGTTCTTCTAGCAAAGTTCACATTTCCACACCTGCAAGAACATAAAACATGAATATAGGCACAGATTAGGATTAAGTGTGTTGTTTCAGCAATCAGGCAAATGCAATCAGTATACTCCATGCAACTATGGCCAGCTAAGTCATCTTATTATTTTTTCATGTGGTACACCGTTAGCTTGTAGCTTTATGCTGGATATCCTGTGGAACGGGCCTGTGTTTTGACAACTGCAGCTGGTTTATCTGTCACTTTAAATGTTTTTATGCTGCTAACTCGTAACCTGATATTGCTGACTATCTAAATTGGACTCTAAACTCTCCAGACAACTTGGCTGCTACGACATTGTAAGCAACACCTATAAACGTAGAGTTGAGAAGCTTGTCCTATCCCACAAAAAAGCCCACGCAAGCTACCTAGCTAACTAGCTTGCTATCTACAAGCCACCACACACTGGCAACTTCCAACTTTCCTGCAACTCCCCACCCTTAAATCCAAAACGGGTACGCTAGGGTTGTTCTGCTTACACTAGGCACGTAGAAGTAAGGAGCATGAGTAGCTAGCTTATTTAGCTAATGTTAGCATGAACTACACGGTAGGAGGCCTAACTAGCTAACGTTAGCCTGTTAGCATAGCCAGCAAGTTACAAGAGGCCCACTGATAATTCTAACCTCCCGATATCTAAATTAGCTATCTGTATTATGCTTGAGGAGCGCTTACTTTTTATCGGGACAAATCCAATCCCCGTCGCTAACTCGAAAACTCTTCCCCGACATTTTTGTGCCTATTAACACCGGTAGCTCGCAGGCTGGGTGTGCTCACTCTGAGAAGAGTTCACACAATGAATGCAGCAGCAGTTCACACAGTGTAGCCTCGTCTCTCTCCTGCTGCCTTCAAGTGCTTCTCGTAGTTTGCATAAACGTCATGTCGCGCATAATAGACCCCTGTGAAATGGGTAAATTTTGTGGGCAACTGGTATATTTTGGGACACTTTGATCTGCAGAATCAATTTTTAAAAAAGGTAATAAAAGTAATCCCAAAGCTATTGTACATATCACGTATACTATCAATTGTCGATACAGTGTCAATTATATACCCTGCGCCCCCTAAACGTCACATGTAGGCAACTCGGGTATCATAGCAAATGTCTACTTTTTTTCTCACAAGTTACCACGTTACTGTGTCGTCGATGTCCTTTTTAAAAGTCGGAATTCCAATATTTTCGACAGCACATGAATGCGGCATCGACACCCCCAGTGGTGGTCAGCTAAAAGTGATACACTAATTTCTCTGCATTGCATACCATGCGAATAAAGAAATATGTGCACCAGACAGTTGCTTCCTGTGAACTGAGTGGTGAAATAGGGTTCAGTCAGGGTTTAACCGTATCGAAAAGAGATGACAGTAAATACTGCAATACATTTTAAAGTGACACCTTACAAATATCACAGTAAATCCCACAGGTCCCCATAGGAACATTCTAAGAATATTATAGTAACACTACAGGAGATCAAAATACCATAAAGTAGCCTATGATAATGTTGTTATAAACCCACTATTGTGTACCACAGTTACACTATAAGTCACTATAGGGTTATTATAGTGATTTTTTGTCAGAGAAATACGTCACCATCATATATTCAAAAAGGAGAGTAGTTATTTTAAGAGAGGGAAGGATGATGGATAGGCGTGTGGGGCGTGTGTGGGTGTGGGAGGTTAATATAGAGCTTGGAAATAGTAAAGTCAGCGTTCACTGTCTCGATTTGCAATGTTCAACCCATCGCTTGGAATAAAAACAAGACAAGGGATATAAGTGAGGTGAGAGTAGAGCTGGAGGCAGACACTGGAGGTGCAGATGGTGGCATTGGTGCTTATGATTGGTGACAGAGCGGCTGTCAAGGTTTTAAATCATGCATCATTGAATCTAACCACCATGGCCTTTCTTTAAAAATTCTGAATGCAATTTTAGGAATCCTAAGTACCAAGCTGATCTTGCCTGTACTGTATTTCGCAACTCTACTAGTGGCCACTAGATGACAGTTAATGCCAACTGTTCACACCACAAATGTTCACAGACCCTCCTTTATATTTTAGTGCATGTCATCGCCCACCAGGTTCCTGAAGATTTTGCTTGTTCATCTAGATCAAAGCTGTATAAGATTATGGAGGTGGCAAAAAAACAACAACTATGTAGTCACTTTAAGAGGGATAGTGTGTATGTGTGTGTGTGTGTGTGTGTGTTTACATGAGTGTGTCATTCTGAAACCCTGTTACAAATAAATATGGCATGATAATCCTGTGATGAACAGAATAATAGCTATCTAATGCAGAGCAAATATGATTAAGCACTGTAAAATTATCTGATCTGGAAATGTGAATCGTTTTGTGTCAGTGTCATTGGACTGATACTGTTCTTGTGAGGCTGAATTAGATTAATAGTTTTGTTTCAAAACGAGATATCCCCCGTTTGAAAAATGGGAGCTATTGTTACAAAATGATTGATAGCTAAAAATTAAAACAAATTATTTTTTAAAGGATAGTGGGTGACTTAAGTCATTGGCTTACACAATGATAAAACATTTACAGATTAGATCCTGTGTAATTTAGAGATATTGAATGATGAACTTCAGGTAATGATTGTATTTTCTAAAATGTCCATATAGTGTTTTGGAAATTAACTCTTCATACAGGGGTCAGAGTTCATAAGGTATTTGCAGTAAGGGTTCCTATGTAAATATCACACCTTTGGAGCACAACCTTCACCCACATCATCCAGATGTTCATCTAGACAAACAAATGGCACAGATCTATTTCTAAACTCGAAAATCCTTCATCCTCCACCTCTGGAGCCCCTGGAGAGGACCTTATCCTTGTTCGCCTGTTTTAGGCTATTTTTGACAAAGGTTAGTACTTTACTAGACTTATAGTCATATTTCAGAACTGGCAGATAATTGCAACTAGGGGATACTTCCTGGGTCCAAAAACCTCAAATTAGGCATAAGAGGACTATGTTGTCACATACTAGTTAAGAGTTATTGGGCTCTATGAATATGATTTTAAAAACTGACTTTTTCACTTTTCAAGATACAAGTGTCACAACTCATATCATTTTACTATTGTTTGCCACAGGATCTTTTGAAGGACTTATGGTAATAGTAAGAATCAACACTTGATTTTAAAACAGTTGGGTCATTTTTGTGTCCTAAATCGACATAATTGAATACCCAACTAGTTTGACGGGTACAGCTCACCCATAGTGGTGCCAAAACAATTTTCCTTAAAGTTTCCTGAACGTTTTATTTATCTAAAAATATTGTTCAACAATTGGCAAGTATAATGATCTCTTGGATGTGTTTCTTTGTGACAGAGAAACTGAAAAACAGAAGATTATGCATCTTAGGCATCCTTTGGTTCCAAATTTAATATCAGGATAGTTAAGATTCAGGAGGCAGCACACCATTTGTTGTTGAGGCCGAAATGCTACTAACGAAGGCGAAGTAAAGTCTTCAAGTCAGAGGCAAAGTTAATTCTCATGTGATAATACTTAACAATTGCCACAATATAAGGACCAGCAGGCACACTGAAGCTTAGATTGCTCTAGAATTGCCCTTGTCCAGCCAGTCTGCAGTCTGTCAAAGTCAAAGAGCCTTGGAGGTCTCTGTCACAGCTGGTCCATGACCCCGAGGCCACACCAGTAGCCATTTTGGTTTTTCAGCTGACGTCTATTACTGATTGCTTTCCACTGCCTCCGTCACAGTTCCTCCTCTCTGTTTTCGAAAGGGGCAAAAGGATATTGTTGAAGCATGTCCTTTATGCGGCGGACAAGATAGGTTTATTTAATAGAGTACTCTCGAGATGAACCGAACAAGATTTTTTAATCATACAGTGTTTTAATCATCGCGTATCTGTGAGGGAGACATGCGGTTGATTTATGATCCTTGCATGAGATGAGGTTTATGAGGAGTAGGGGCCAGGAAAGATAAGGTATCACAGCCGAGAGAGGCATATTTTACGATTCAGCCTTGTTCTGTCACAGGAAATGACTCTTGGACCGTCATCAGCATGATTTTTAAAGCCCTGTGCAGAGTCTAAAAGTTTGATATTGCATGGAAACAACTGCCTATAAACACATCCACTTTATTTGTTCATGAAAAGCTGTTCTCTCTGTATTGTTTGAGTTCTGTTTACTTCATCGAAGTCATTTTTCATGGAGGAAGCCTCTTTTCTTCTCGCTGATAGCGCAGGAGCCATCTCTGCTCGCAGGTTTCGGCTGAGGATGTATTTTCTGCTAGCTCTCAACGTTGCACAGAGAAGAATGAGGAGAGATATGAAGCAAATGAAGCCATGAATAACTCATGAGGAGACACTGCCAATGCTGTGGTATGTTTGTTTGCCACACAGAGTTGCATGAGAGATTCAGAGAGGAGTCAGGCAATTAAATAGCACTTACGTAAACAACGTCCAAATACATTACAGTGGCTTCATCGGTGGTAATGCTTTTTTAACTTCCACCATGTCCTTTCTGGCCAATGCACAGCCCACCGTCTGATTATGGTCTGGGTCAATAACACTAATAAGAGGGATTTTTCATGGGTGTCAATGAGGCTTTGGCTAGGCTGACAGCGTTTTCCAGCCCAGTGGCCGGTTATGGCTGGAGGTTCACGCACAGCCGCATCTCTGACAGGGAAAGGCAGCCATGTATGTAGGTTTGGAAAAACCTGCTGCAAGCCACCAGGGCTTTCCAATACTGACAGATGGCAGGGAGCTGTTCCCGGGAAGGAGGGGTGGGTTTGGTGGAAGTTGGCACACTCCGCCACCTCTCTTATCTCAACATCATGATTCAGCAGTAATCAGGGTGGCATGTATTCCCCACATGCAACAAAATCAGCAGCGGGGCTGTTTGTTAACTGGATTTAATTTGATACTCTGCCCTTGTGAGAGTAGACATATCAATATTCTTCAGTGTATACATGTGTAGAATGTGTAGGTAATGTTTGAAAATAATACTTTGCAGAGGGCACAGTATGTATGTGCACTTGGGCATGTCTGTTTGTGTATGAATTTGTTTGGTATTTGTTAGCATTTGACAGAGGACAGGCTGACACAGCCAGAGAGGTGGCCCCTGTGTTCACACTTTAGCAGTGATGAGTGAACTGTGAGGTGCCAGCAAACCCCACCAGAATTATATAACCCAGACTACTGCTCAGTGAAACAGCTCGTGCTGCCAGATGTGCTGTTGCATTGTGCCGTATCTCCTGTCCTCTCATCCAGTCCTTATCACCGAAGCACATTCATTTTGGGAGCCAGACAGCATGCCTTTTTACAATCCAGTCAGGCGATTTCTTGTAAAAAGCAATCTGCAAAGCATGATATGCTTTGTAAAATTTGAAAGCACCAAATCTACTGTATATTAATAATACAATGCAAGCCAGAACCAGTTCCATGGCATCATCAGTTTTGATTGTGCAAGTGCATCAAAGAGCTTTTTATGTCAAGGCATTCAACTACAATTGATGCTGATGGTTTGTAGGTATCCATGCTACTATGCTTTCTTTCACTAATTTCACTATCCATGCCACTACGCTTTCTTTCACTAATTTCACTATCCATGCTACTATGCTTTCTTTCACTAATTTCACTATCCATGCTACTATGCTCTCTTTCATTAATTTCACTATCCATGCCACTATGCTTTCTTTCACTAATTTCACTATCCATGCCACTACGCTTTCTTTCACTAATTTCTGATAAATCTGGCTCTCCAAATAGCATCACTTTCATCTCTGTGCATATGGGTTAACATGCCCTTTTTGGCTCAAATTCTGTAAAAGTTCCCTACGTGTGAAGCAGCTTTTTCCAAATCATATTTTACAGAAACTTGTTTTTGAGGAGAGCCCACCGTAATACGTTGAGCTTGCAGGTGATTTAGAACATTTCTTGCTGACAATATCAATGTGTCAAGTCCAGCAGATCTTGACAGGTCGGAGAATTGGAGGAGTGAAGTTGGCGCACGGTCTGAGGCCAGACATTGTTCTTCAAATGGAATCTGGGAATTCCGTAGATAAAGTGTTTACAGGGTGAGAGGCGATCTCACTCGATGATTCCTGTGTGACTGTGCAAAATGCAATATCCAAACTCCTGCCTCCATAAAAGCAAGGCCACCGGGACATTCTCCAATGTCATTTCTCAAACGCTTTTGTCAGGCCTGTCGTGCAGGCTCTTGTTTAATTGCTACGCATCACTTTTGGGGACCACTTGAAAAGGCAAGAAATCAATATATGTAGCCCTCCCTCCCCCTCTAACCGCAGGCAGAAACAGAATAAAGTGACTCAGTATTACCTTCACCATGCCCCCACTGTGTCTCTATGTGACCAGAAGCATGAATTGAACAATCTTGAAAATGCTGTATTCAACAGAATGGTGGAATATTTTATTGCACTGGGCTATCTTCTTAGCCTTTTATTAAAAGTGAACCATGTTCTCTTTGAGTAAACATTAGAGATATTGTAACACCCGGCAATCTCCCAACACTGTTTACATACAGCTGATAATAATAGAACAGTGAAGGTGCTTCAAACCGGATCAGCCTTTAATAAATTATACAACAGTCTACATAATTTTATATTGCTTGTTCCATGTGATTTATTCTGTATAGGGCTCATCACACACAATGCTCTGGTATTTTGAATGTTGTTGTAGAAGACAGAAAATGTAAATGAGAGAGGTAGAGTGCGAGAGAGAGATAGACAGACGGACACACTAAAAGGAAGAGGAGAAGGGTTTGCAGCAAACAATGCTCAGACTGTAATTAAGTGACCTGACTCCAATTAGAAGCATTATGTGGGGAAAATTGTTTTTCTGGTTTGATGCACTCAACCATGCATTTGATCCCACAGTTCTTCTCCGGTTATCTTTAACCCCCCGTTTCATCGCTTTTCATTCAGTTGAAGTTTCCAGTCACAACCTCACCACCGGCTGACAGTGAGTTACTTAAGGGGTAATCTGATTGCTCTATAACAATAGCTAATGCAGGGAATTGGGCAGCAGCTTCAGCGCAGCCCTGGTCTCTGTCTCATCTGGCTCTGCTCTTGGCGGTGACATAGTCCTGGCAGTGGGGTGATTAATGTGATAGGTGGAATTTGTCTCGTTATGTTGACACCGGCTGATAAATGCCTTGTAAACAGCCAGTCACAGCTGTTAATGCATCATCATAATCCAGGATTAGGAGGTGCCAGGCAGGACCAATAAATGCAATTAGGCACTGACAAAATTAATTCGCCCATACTGCAAGTTTTCTGCGCCCTGTCCATTCCGAGGGAAGCTCGAGCGTGTCGTGTGATTATTCACAGGGGTCACAGGGGATAAGCACGCCAAACGTCTCCCCTTTATATAAAGAATATCTAACTCAATTTGTGTTCGCTACAGTGGCCAATTTGTGGAATATCAACTCCAAGTTAGATTGAAATGAAAACAAATATCCCTGCTTTGTACCTCTAATCTGTTTGGAATTATGGAATTATCAACAGGGGAATAAGCTTTGCTATGAATGTGGAAGGGGGAAATCAAAGGAATCAACCGAACACTTTACTCCTAGCGAATATGAATGCAAAAACTCGATCATGAAGCCGAAACTCATCATTGAAACTTCTCTATTCGGCTGTTCCACACCTATGTCACTCTTAGAGGAAAGACAAGACAGGTGACTTTTAAATGTGATTGGTCGTTAGAGAGGTCACCAAGACAGCCATTAACTTCCTGTCACTCATCCACGTCATGCCTCATTGGTGAAACTTGTGATGCATTTCTTCATGTTTTTGCTCACCTCACTTATTTTCAGCACCTGGGACTTTGGTCTGATGTTTTTTCACAGACTTTATAAAGACCCCCCCCCGCCCCCCCCTCAGCCGGCCCGTCCCATTACCAGAGTGATGGTCAATTGAGATGATCAATTTGCATAATGGAGCGTTAAATTGGGCCCATCACACCCACCTCTCAGCAGCTTGCTCCCATGGAGGGCTCAGTGAGAATGGCAATTGCTCTTGAAGAGATGACATGTATCCTCATGCTGGAGTATCCTTTCACCATTCAGTCTGAAGCATTTGGTCGGTGGATATGCCACTGGTTACTGAATAATTTAGGCTCTTATTCATGAGTCTGCAGTAATCTGTTGCCGGAATGAAAAGTTCATGCTACAGGAATAGGGTATCCAAATCCAAGAATGAGAAAGATAACTGTTAAAAGTTAAAACCAAAGCTCAGATTGAGATTTCCCTCTAACTTTATGGTACCTGCTTTCCCAGAAACAAAAAAGTAATTCCAAACTCTCCACTCTTCTCCTGAATTATTCCTTTCAAGAATACCCAACTGAATATCACACTTTATGGAAAAAGGACGTTTTTTTCAAATATCATTCCATCTGCCATACTCATCCATTCCCATTACCTTAATGACATCCTTAACTGCAACGTTGATCCTCATAGTGACCAGTGGCCATTCTTGGACATGGAGCAGATCATTTTGATTAACGCCCACCAAGGAAATCCAAGCCCCTAATCTTAGGCAGATTAGTTGAGCTTTTTAGAAGCATGTCAGTGCCTAAGGACCTGTGACAAATTGCATCCAAAGAGCTGCTTGGATCTGAGGCCGCCGGGCTGTGATTGATGTGTGTGCGCTGTGAATGGCAGCTAGGGCTGAGATAGAGCCGTCATGGCCTCTCTCTCCAGCATGTTGCCTGTGTTTGGGGGAGGCTTTCCTCTCAGGACCATGCTGTCCAGAGAACATTAAGCGAGCTGCTCCTTGGTGTGCAGGTTTTGTTCATCGACCATTTGTAAGTGGCCATTTGGCATGGCTGGTAAGTCTGGGTGGCTGGCAATTAAGACAAAGTTAATGAGCTTGAGTGTACCACTCAGGTGGATTCGGACATTTGAAAAGCCTGGTACACAGTTGCTTCAGCTGATTTTTAGATCCATTTGTGTTATCTAGAACAAAATGTACAGTCTTTGTCTGCATTTTTAACTACAATCATACTCTGCGCAGGGGACACTGGGACTACAAGTGATTCGCTCATGTCAGGAATAGCAACTGGAAAACTTCAATTCCCATGAGTACATGCTACCTTTTCCTCCCACGGGCGTCCTGCTGGGCTGCTGGCAGCCTATCAGCCGAGGCCTGACAGGTGATTGACTTTAAAGAACTGAAGGATTGGGAGGTAGGTGTGAAGTGATGGGCTGATATGTTTTATGAAGCTTTTGTCAGATTTTTTTGTGACAATGCCATAAGATGAAAGGGGTCTGTGGGATGTAATTTGGCAGTTCGAGGAGGAGGTTTGTATTCTCATGGGAGCCAAACCAAGGGGAGCTTAATTAAAAATATTTACAAATAAATTTCCTTCCAAAATGAGGTATCCACCTTTTGACAAAATTGACACCAGCTCTTGAAAATGATTGACAGCGCAAAATAAAAAAAAACAAATTATGGTAAATTTTGGGGATAGTAGGTTACGTTAGTCCTTGGTTGACAAAAACACTTTTACTTGATTGTCGAGATTTTAGAAACAAATCATTTTTTTGTCAAAATAGATATATAGCATTTTGAAAAATTAACTCAAATGAATTGCATATTCTGGCAGAATTCCTCAGCAAAAGTGAACCACAGCACACCTACTACATAGATTATTTATTTATTCTAAAATTATGTTGAGTAAAAATAGCTTGTTTGTATGTGAAAATGTATGTCCATGTGTGTGCATGTATTTGCATGTGGTTGTATGTAGGTGTGTGCACACATGTGCCTCCCTGCATGCCTGCTCACATGTATCTCTGTGGGAGAGCAAACAAACCTATGCGTGTCTCTCTTTCTGCGTGAGCCTGTGTGAAGAGCCCTGCACAGCCTGGTTGGTGGGGGGATTAATTGCTAAGGCTGTGCATGCATGAGTGCGATCTAATTTACCTCCATCAGTTGATACACAATAGTAAAGGTCCCTAAGCAGGCAGTGATGAAATACATCTGAAGGTCTCGTTCCCGTTAGATGTCTCGTCTGGTTAGTACAAGTGCAACCTGGCGCTCCTACTCAAGGCTGTCACTGGGGCCAGGGCAAAAACATCCGGCTATCTGACTGGAATCTAACACTTTCTTCATTCTATTTTAAATGTCACGCCCATAAGACAACATGGCTGAGTATTTGCTCCTCTACGCTCCAGATCCATACCATTAGCATAAATGGAGAATCAATTATTTCAGCCCTGATGGAGCTGATTATGCAGAGACAATAAAGGCAGAAGGAAAGAGTCATAATTACAAGATGACCTACGTCGCCTTTCCACCATCGCTGGCGTACCGGCACCATGTTGGTATTTCATGGGTGAGCCGGTAATTACCTGATAAGAACCACAAGGAAAGAGGGAAAGGAGATTGGCCCTGTTACACGGTTGCACACACACGCAACACACACATGCACCGCAACACGGACAAACTCAGTCACCCCCACCGTATTCCCACTACCCACCCACATGGCCACTCTCAACCACCACAACAAAAACACACACACACACACACACACACATAAGCACGACATACACACATACACACACACACATCCAGCGAAAATGTTGACTCTTCAATTTACATTGTAATGTCAAATTTAAGCGGTGTGTCAGGCTCTCAGTACTGCTGTCCATGTGATGATAATATCCAGTGTAGCGCTCTGAGGGCTGAGAGATACAATTCAAATGGCTCTATCTCCTGAGGCAGAGGTGCTGTGATGTGCCAGCCAGTCGGCAGCAGCACAGCCCACAACCAGGCAGCACACAGAAGTGGGGCTTACCGCTTCCATGTCAAGCCTGTCAGAACGAGAACGGGGGTAACATAGAGGAAGAGAGAGAGGGGGAGAGAGAGAGAGAGAGAGAGAGAGAGAGAGAAAGAGAGAGAGAGAGAGAGAGCGATAGATGGAACGTGTGAAAAAGATGAAGGGAGGGTTGGACGGTGGGGGGTGAGGGGGTGTGGAGAGGGGAGGGGGTTGGGGGCTGGAGGCGGCGGGGGTGGGGGGGGGCAGCTACAAGGTTTATCCCCGGTGTAGCTGGTGAATAAAACCTCAGCTCATAAAATCATCTCCGCTGGATGCCAGAGGAAATGTCACGGCGGTAATATTAAAAAGCCACAAATGACTATTTGCTAAATGAGACTTGTGTCCACATCTTTTATACCGGATCAGGACCAGACGGCGTCCTCTGTGCCATTAACCCTTTGCTGACAGATGCACCCCCAAACCCCCCCCCCCCCCCCCCCCCCCATCCGGCATGCCCCAACCCCCACCCCTCATCCATGAATCAATGCTGTATGACAGCGAACCAGGCGTGTGAAGCAGAAATCACACTTTTATCTCTGAGTTCAAGAGATCGCCCAGCCTGCTGGAGTGAGAAACCAGGGAAATCCCACTGAATTACGACTGAGTGATATTAGGAAATATGTTCCACCACGGTTTGAATTATTTACGTTGATGGAAACACGGCATCTTTTGAGCACGACTTTAAAGGCTCTCCTCTCCCTGCCCTCGTAATAATGTTGACTATCTCTGCGCGCGCGAGCAGCATGCATGTTGTATCAGTCAGAGCGGGAATCAGTGTGAGATCAGACACCGTTTCGTCAACTCTCCTCTGCCGTCCCACAGCTTGCTTTGAAGTGCCTGCCTGCAAGGAATAATGAGGATGCAAGGTCATCTGGGATGACTTGGGTACCAGCCCACACACACACACACACACACACACACACACACACTCATAAACACTTCTGAAATCACCGCTCAAGATGCTGAGAAACGGTGAGAGGAGGAAGGCAAAATAGAAAGTCAGAGAGATACAGAGAAAAAGGGGGCTGTAGGGAGAGAGACAGAAAGGCAGAGAGAAAAAAAGTGAGTGAGATAATGATAGATAGATAGACAGATAGATAGATAGATAGATAGATAGAGAGTGAGAGAGTGAAAGAGAGAGAGCACAGTCAAATATTTTGTACTGCACTATGGCCTGCATTTAACTTGGTCAAACTTGCAGATGTTTTAAAAAAAATTAATAATTTGACTGCTTAGCAACTGTCCATAACGCCTAAATGAAAAATTGGATCAGAGTATGCATTAGTATGCAGTGAGTTGCTGAGTGACTGCATGTGTGTGGGTGGAGTGGGGACTGTATGTGAAAAGGTGATAGTGGGTAATATAGTATTCTAGTCTTTTCTACTGCAAGTGGTAGAAGTTGCGCAAAAAATGAATGTGGCATACTTGTTTTCTTGATGGACATGAGAATAAATATGACCTAATGGAATACCCTCCAATTGTGTGAAACAGAATTTTTCTTCTAGCACAACTCCAACCAAAAAAATTCCTTGCATATCATGCCACATTGCTGCCACCTTTTGAGAGAGCTGGCCACAATTGTGTCTGGCAGATGTCAAGTCATCCTGGCAAGGCAACACAAATCTGGGACAGTTGGACTCAGGCAAGAAACAGACGGGGCGTCTTCAAAATCCGTGCCACCACAAGAGGACACTGTTGATGTATCAGCCCAGAACCTCGTTTATTAGTATTGATGTCCCATCTCTTTTATTATTTCAAACTACTTGAGTTTAACATATCACGTTTTAGATGAAAAGGTAAGTGGGAATATGTTTTCATCATCATCGGTAAATTGGGTTATTAAATAGTTGAGAGGCCTCTTATTTCATACTCCATCTGAGAGCGTGTGTGTGTGTGTGTGTGTGTGTGTGGAATATAGCAAGGGCTATATGGCTAGCTATTTCACTCTCTAATAACCTCTGTTGAAATGAGAGTTTTGGGGATTGAGATAACAGCCGATTATCACTCTGTGTTATTGTGATAAGCATGCAAAGAAAACTACTCAGAGACACTGGGCATAGCCAATTATGAATATGAAAGCCTATTCATTGAGTCAAGCCCTATTCTTTTCAGACAGTAACAGCCTGACACAATAGATATCCTCTGCTGATTCCCAAATGACTTCCTGTCATGTTGATACAGATACAGGTTTAGTGGAAGTCTATGGGTGTGGTGAATTATCAATATGAATGCCTAATCACTGAGCAAACACCATTAAGCCAGAGCACATTATTTATACATTCCCATAAACATGCAGTCATATTCATGCAGATCAATGCTGCGTAGATGTCTTTGAGTGTGGTGAATTATCCGTGTGGACACCTATCACTGAAAAAAAAAAAACATTGAGTACCACAGAGCTTTCTCTGTCAAGGAGATCTCTTATATGGGAAGACACATTTGTCTCCATATATTCCAGTCAAAGAGATACAGATCCCGGCTTTGTGGTTGAAGGGAATCATAAATATGGACACCTAATCATTGAAAATAATGAGCAACGGTGCTTTCTCCCTACATTTCCATAAACTTCCATTCATATCAATACAAATCCAGGTTTGTTGGATGTCTATGGTTGTTGTGAATTATCAATATGGACACCTAATCAGTGAAAAACAGTTATTTCTCCCCACATTTCCATACACTTCCATTCATATCAATACAGATCCCAGTTTATCGGCTGTCTATGGGTGTGGTGAGTTACCAGTATGGACATGTAATCACTAAAAATTATTATTTCCCCCTACATTTCCATGAACTTCCACTCATATCGATGCAGATACAGGTTAAGTGGATGTCTTTGGGTGTGGTGAATTGTCAGTGTGGACACTTAGTAATTGAAAACAAAAACATTGTGAATGAATTCTCAGGCAAGGGATTCACATTTGTAGAACGCATTGGCCCTCATTCATCCAGCTATCATGGAAAAGACTTCAGAATCTATGGAAATGGAAGTTGCAAATGTCTTAGGAAATGATCCCAAGATACTTTCCATGTCTGATTCATGAAACTTGCTCACACCACCGAAATGAGTGCACACAGCTGTTGATGGAGCACAGTGTGCAAACAACTGACTATGTAGGCTACATGTGACACACCCAAAATTATGCAGGTTTGGCAACTCAACCTATAAAAAGGAAAGCTTAATGCAGCATTAAGGTCCTCTAGTAGAATGAGATCTGCCATGGTTACCGGGCTTTACCATAGGCATTGACCTATATACAGTAAAGAGCACAACGTCCAATCATCCAATTACGCTCCATGCCCACACAAATTAATATGCCATTATTCTTTGTCACAGAGCATGACGATATTCTTTAATGCTCTGTAATTCCAATAGTTTTCCATGCACAGCGCAAATTCTTTGAAACAAGCATATGTTTTCCGAGCAGAAACAAGATTGATCTTAGGGCTACAACAAAGATGGAATTGATCAATATGACTTTTTGGTGAAATGAGCATACGCCCACTTTAAGATCTGATATGCTCGTACGATAGCTGGATGAATGAGGGCCTTATACTCCCATTAACTTCCACTTAAATACATACAGATCTGGGTTAAGTGTTTTGAATTATCAATATGAATGCCAATATGGATGAGAAACTGTGCATTCTCCCTGCATTCACACAATCTTGCACTCACATTGATACAGGTCTTGAAATTCAGTATCAAGATTTTTTCTATGGGCACCATCACCGAGGTAAGATAGTGGAATGTGTTTCACTGTTGCTCTCTAACCTCTGTGCTCCCGCCTTCTGCTTCTCTTTTTGTAATTTTCTCTTTATCACAGAGCAGGTCCATGAATGCATGGTGCCCCCGCGTGCCTCCTCAGTATGCAGGAGGTGTCTGTGTGTGTGTGTGTGTGTGTAGGAGTGTTAGTGTGCGCACGGCAGTCATGGAGGGTGAGACAGAAACAGAGAGTGGTTTGGATGTAGATATGTGTTGGTATTTTGCAGGGTTCGACCGATGTGGCTTTATCAAAGCTGATACAGATACCCATGTATTTGTACTGAAGCTGCCAATAACTGATATTTTGTGCCGATATTCTGTACATTTAAATTTGCTCATTTAATTGTGAAAAAATTACAAAATAATTTAAAAAAATTACAAATATTCAGTGTTTCCTCCAGAATTGTATTCTTTCCAGGGTGGAAAAGCCTCTGAAACAATATTTAGACCATCATGGGAAACTCTCTACTGAAACTCATGCTAATGACATTCTTAGGTTGGTTAGCAGCTCCTAACTGGGTGAGGCAGGTTTCATTGCAGGTGTTTCACCCCTGAAGCTGTTGAGTAAAATAAAAGTCCTCACCTCCATCATATCACCGGTGGAAAACACCGACAGGCCGATTTACAGGCAAGTTACATCCTGATATATCGGTGTGTATGTGCATATGCGTGTGCTTGTGTGTGAGTGCACTTGTGAGTGTGTGCATGTGCTTGGATGTGCATGTGAGTTTGAGTGCGTGTGTGCGTGTCCTTGGATGTGCATGTTTGTGTGTGTGAGTTTGAGAGTGTGTGTGTGTGTGTGTGTGTGTGGCTGTGTGTGTGCAGTGTGGAGGGACTGACTTGGCTGTCAACTTGGCCCGTGCCCAGGAAGCCACATCCAAACATTCACAGCTGCTGCGGCTGTCCTCTGTGGCAATCCTGACACACTTTCATATTGAAATACACGCACACAATTAATTCTGATTCCATTATGGGCTAACGTCATATCACACTGCCTATATGAGCTAGAGCAGGAATCAGTGAACGCCGGAGAGCGTCGGTGCCTAGCTTCTCCCTCCCATTACGATGCCTTTGATGAGTTCATCACGTCAAGGCTGGCTAATGAGTTTGAAAGGCGAGTGTCTGCTTTGCTCAGGGCTTGCTGACAGCAATAAAAGCCTGTGAGCCTTCTGTGGTGATGCCTTAGATGTAGAGCCGCCTTGTCAGGGGCTGACAGCTGTGCACAGCAGAAAAGCAACGCCAAACACATTCTTTGTTATGTGCTAATCAATCTCAAATGGATCAATAATTTAGTTTCACTCATTTCGGCTGGTGTGATTGCTCTCTCTCACTCTTTCTCTCTATGTATGGATGGATGGATGGATGGATCTGTCTGTCTGTCTGTCTGTCTGTCTGTCTCTATCTATCTATCTAGCTATGCTGCTATCTCTTTGTAACTCTTCATCTGTTCCTGGCTCTGTCTCTCTCCTGTTCTATCTCTCTCCCTCTTGTTATTTTCCATGATGTGATGGTGCTACATACTGTATATCTGCCATATACCACTGTATTTCTCTCTGTACCATACCCATCAAACTTGCTGTGTATGGTAGTCTAACGCTGTGAGAAAGGCATGCAAAATGAGTAAATGTTTATAGACCTAACAGTAGCATTCCCTTTTGTCCAGAGGTGGGACAGTCCACAGCACTAATCTGGAATTTGTTAAGACTAAATTGTTAGGGGCATTGGTCCTGACAGAGAGGTGGCGAGGTCACTTGGGCACATCTCAATCTCAGGGACTTGATTGCAGTATACCAAGCAATCCCCATGGAAATAATCTGGGATTATCCTGTTGCAGTGCTCTTATCCCCTACATCTGCGAAATGGATTTCCCCAAGACATCAACAAGCACATGTGCGCAGGCTGCAGAGACTGGGTCAGCAGCGCCTGTCATCTGTCATGCCATTATGTCCATATGTGAGAGTAAGATCTCAGAAGATCGGCCGGTGCCAGTGCGGCTCCTGATCATTTCCCCCTGTCTTCATGACCGGAGGCAATGGGCAGCGGGCACCGTGCCAGTCAGCATGGCATATCATTACACCCGTGTGTGAGATCTCACAGGGTCTTCTGCCAAAGGGCACATACTGCGGTCAGTGGGTATCTTAATTACAAAGCCTAAACACAAAGCCAACTTTTGCCAGCTTCCCTCAGACGGTGGTCCATGCCAGTTCTTATGGCAGGCATTGCCAATCAATACCTCTGTTGCTAGGCTGGGCTCAGAGGAGAGTGTGCAACACAGATGTACAGGAACTGCTCCAGCATGCGTGTGCATGTGTGTGTGTGTGTGTGTGTCATGTTGTGTGTGTTTGTGGAGATTTGATGGAAGGGACCCAACGGGTGTATAATGCCCTTGTCAATTATATACACAACTAGGAACCAGTAGAGTAACAAAGGAGCAACTTGTGTGCAGTTGAGGTTGGGAAGGTAGTGATGAGCGCACATAAAGAACGTGCAAATTTGATAAAGCATAGTGCACTGGGGTGTCAAGTGTGAAGCTCCCACTGCCTGAGGGATCCTGCACCTCACACAGTCTGTGACTTACATGAAGAAAATGTTATCACTCTGAGCGGTGTGAAAATCACATTCGATATATAGTGGTTACACTCCTCGTAGACTTGAAGAGTACTAAATAAGCCCTGAAAATGTTTGCCATTTTCCTATGGCCCACCTTCTAATAGAGGGAAAATAGAAAAAAATAATATTCACCAATCAAACTGACAAGGGAAACAGGCAGATATAGGCCCAAGGTAGACTCACAAGTCTTTGTAAACTCTGGAAATATGAAAGCAACTCAGAGTCCCCATGGGGAAATGCTCTTTTGACAGATAAATCCAAATCCATCCATTTGAACAGTCTTTTGCCAGAAATTTTATATGTAGAAGGAGCGAAATGGAATGAATTTAAAGCACCTTGCCAAAGAGGTCAGCAGAACTATTTAATGGTCTTGATTTCAGTGTCAGGCAGACCGGGACTGATGTGCATCAGTTATATGATTGGTCTCAAGGCCATAGTCATTTTCAGGTTGTTAGTATAGTGCATTTTCATGTAATGTTGAGATTTGCTGTTCTATTGACTGGTGTATTTAATATAGAGAAATAACACCTTACTGAGGTTTATGCTCTGCACCCATCTATCTATCTATCTATCTATCTATCTATCTATCTATCTATCTATCTATCTATCCAATTCCAGATTAATGCTTTCCATAAACTAGAATTAAATGAGCAGGTAACAACTCCTTTTCCATCATTACATCTTAATGAGGATGACTGACTTTGTCACCAATTCCCCTGAGCAGGCAGACAACAAAGGAAATCTCCCCTTTGAATATCAAAGAGAAAGTCTCAACCTCTCCGAGTGGCATGATGAGTGCAAACAGACGGCAAGATTGTTTGTGTTGCCCCTTGAATGACAAGTCAGAGTCAAGTGACCAGTGGGAACAGATGGGACGGGTCTAGAGGGGGCGCCGATGAACTTCAGCTGCGTTCGCTGTGCCCGTTCCTCATGGTCGTGGTGGGGGGGTGTTGGCAGTCGCCCGGGGTTTGTTCCGTGTGCGTCAGAGGTTCCACGTGGCGGACAGGGGCGTCGGCGAGGATGTAACTTTGCCAGATCCCCTACCGACCGTCTGACCTCCGCTGGCTCTGTCAGAGTGATTGGTGTTTTCTGCTGCATCTCACGATCCTATTTGACAGCGGCGTCGTACAATCACGCTTAGGATATCAGGCCTCTTTCCCTGACACAAATGAGCTCTGGAGCCTGGCCCAGGTAGTGACAGAGTTAGGCGAGCCACAGGCCGCCGATGAGCAGCCCGTGCTCCCAGTTCCCTCCTTCTATCCCTTCCATCTTTCCCTCCCTCCCTCTCTCTCCTCCAAGTCTCCCAGGCATGCTGCACCTGTCCCTGCACCAAAAATACCCAGGGACGCCAGCAACCCTGCAATCTGTCACCTCCAGGGCCTTGCTGACATTTTTAATCAGAAAGTGATAGGATCACAGGTATAGACGATATTTACCCCCCTTAGTAAACAGACTCCCCGTACTCAAGGCCTACCTGGCAGTATGATTCACGGGGATCACGGTTGTGAGAGGGGTACACACTGGTTTTGGAGAGGTTGTTTCTGTGTCTGAAAGCCTTTTCTCTCTGCCCGGTCCGTGGGGTAGACACGGCTTTGTGATTATCAAGACAGAAATACATCAAAGGATACATGTGATAGAGTCCAATTATTGGAGTGTCGGGATTCAAAGCCAATATGTAGAACACACTCTGCACTTTCCCACCCTTTCATGCTTTCTTAGTCTCACACCAAGGGGGATAATGATTTCTCGACAGAAAAAATAGAGGCTGGTAATGGCTAATGCTGTGAAAGCAATGGAATAAATAGAGGATATTAATGCTTACATTAAAGATAGTACATTTTAACCTTAATCAGGCGCCAGTGTTATTCATGTGAGTACCGTAGAGTGTATTAGCAAGGCAAATGAGAATTGCTTCTTTCACATCAACCATCCTGTATCTACCTGTGCGAAAAGTTTGTTATATCCCAGTGGCTGTTTTTAAAAATGCCTGCTGAAGGCAAATTTCTCTGGCCCTCACCATAAAACAGATCTTATGTATCATGGGATGCTGAAGCCTCAGGAAAAAACACAAAGAATCTCTTGAGCAGGATCTTCTAAATAAATCCCAAACGGAAAATGCATTTTTTTCCCCCTTCAGTGATGCTAATGGCTAATTAATGCAAGAGTGTGAGCAGCAGAATGGCCTGAATAGCCATTGACAGGAGCCTGCTGTGGAGAAGCCTCCCACACAGGCAGATGTTGCCCTTAGGCGACTGATCTACAATCAGATTTCTCTCTCCTCCCCCACTTTGCTATGACCAATAGGAGGCAATATTATAAAATCATCTCTAGATGTGTGAAAAGAACAATGTGCACCTTTATTAGTGCGGCTATGGGATGAGGAGGCAGACAGGTGAGCAGGGCAAGTAATCAAATGAAAAGTTCAAAAATCCTCCAACCCCACTAGAGAGATAAGCTGCGCTTGTCAGTCGAATTTAGCTGCTGTATAATTAAGGGTTATGGGGTGTCTCTCATCTCTTTGTCAAAGGCAGCCTATATAGTCTGCTGTGGCTGTGTCCCATTTCCCAGATAAAAAATGCCTGGGTAGGGGAAAGGCTTCCACCCTTTCTATGGTTGAATAATGGTGTGGCGCCCTTGCTGTGCAGCCCCTTGGGGATTATGTTTCAACAGTAACCTGCCAGAGTAAAGGTTGTGGCAGTAATTAAAACCAAATATTTAAGAGTTGGCCCACGATCCAGGGCTGAATTTTCAGATCAATGCGGGCCGAGCACAAGAACCCTGTTGCCTGCCCAGGGCTCCATGTGCCCCACAGAGAAAGTCAAACAGATTGAGTCAGCTCAACTGCTGGCTAACTCACTCAGCTGTAAGGCTGCATACCCACTGGGACCTCTTGTTACAGTGCTGGCTTCTTTTTCTCAGTGTTTACTATGGAGAGGATGCACTGCTGACAGCTCTGAGAGCTGAGCATGTTCATTGCGCTGAGCACACTGGATGCTGAAAGTTAAAGACATTTTCAACTTTAGCAAAAGAGCGCTGTGCTTCAAACAGGTTTTACATAGCAACAGCAGGAGCATTTCCCCGAGCAGCTGTTGAAGTGCTAGCTAAAAGCACTTTTTATGTTGCACCTGGCCCAAGGCTAACTACATTCTGCAACCCCTTTAAAGCTAACCTTACCCAACCATACCATATTTCACATGCATTATGAAGGGCACTAACCCTGACTTTAGCCCGGGGCTAACTATCTCTGCCTTGAAAACTTGTTAGCCCAGATTACCTCAGGTTAACAATATAATTATAGAATTTAGAAGCCAGGTAATTGGTGCAACATGAAAATAGGCTTAATTTGCTTGGGCAAACCTTTACCCTAGGCTTAAGGATGGCTTAAGGATGAACACTATGAAAAGTATCCCAAGAAACTTCAAGAGCTTCAGGGACGCATGAATCCAAGTCTACCAATCCCTTCTGGATTCAGTCGGGTCTTTTGATTCACTCACCTCACAGTGAAAAATAAATTCAAACTTCAGAAGCAAAATCACTGGACAACAGCCAACTCCACTCCCTGAAAGCCATCTCCTAGAGGCGGTTAACAGGATGGCAGATAACATCCTTTGAGGATCCATCATATCCTCTCTACAGTTCCTTCAAGATGCTTTCCTCAGGCTGAAGATTTAGGCCTTCACCAACTAAAAATAACTTTTTTTTATTCATTCATACGCACTGCAATCACACACCTCAACACCTACAAGTGAAGAACAGTAAGTTACAGTGAACTGGCACTGAAACATAATCATTTAAATCAGTGTTTCTCAACATGGGGTCCGGGGACCACCAGGGGTCCTTGAGGAGGTTCCAGGGGGTCCCCAGCAAATTGATGAATTGTTAAACTTCACTGTTATTTAATTTACAAGTTAACACAGTTAGAGAATGTAGAAGAATGACTGTTTTGATCATAGTTTCTCTGTTATCTCTCTACCTGCAATACAGATAATCATGGAATTCTGGACAAAATCATATCTAACAATAAAAATATTATCAGATTTGGGTCCGAGAGACAAAATCTCATCAAATGGGGGTCCGTGGCCCTAATGTATAGTAAATTAGGGGTCCTTGATATGAAAAAGGTTGAGAATCACTGATTTAAATTACTTTATTGCATCATGTTTGCTGTCCTTATTTTGTACTGTATGTTCTTTTGTTTGTGTGTTAACTGACATGTTTGATGATAATGCAGACAAATTTCCTTTTTTAAATTAATGGGAGTTGGACGTTGAATCTTGAATGTGAGTTAAAGAGATTGTTGATGAACAAATGCCTTTTATTATAGCCCAATTCATGCTATTTTAGTGCAAACAATAAACCCAGCCTTAGTTTACCTAGCTTCTAAAGTTATTATAAAACTTTATGATGTTCATAGGATACATTATTCTAATTAGTGTCAGGCAGATGTTAATTAAAGTCTTTAGAAGAAAATAACAAATTAATAATACTACTACTAATTAACACCCAGAATACAATTGTTTTCTTGTTCATATTGGCAGTTGCTGGTCTTGGTAATTACCGATTTAGAGTCAGAATCATAATCACTTTATTCGCCAAGCGCAATAAACACACAGAGATTTGTTTTTGACATTAGTGCAGGGACATACTCACTCACTGTAACAGCCATTCTAAAAGAAAAGATGTTTTGAGATATATTTTGTGACTTGTATATTTGAATTAATGAAAATAGTGTTGTTTCTTATGTATAATGCATTCCACTTAGTTGAAATGCACCTTTTCAACGTCACTGTCATTCGACTCAATTGGAGTGAAAAAGTCTATGGAGCAACACAGTTTTTCGACCGAGAAAAATGATTGCTAATTGATGAATCCTGTTAGTCTGCAGCCGTTTATTTTCACTAAAAGTTCTAAATGGAGTTCCTGGTCTCTAGAGATTTATTCACGACAGACTCATTGCTTTTTGCATGGACTTCAACTCAGTAGTTGCTCATTTTGAAACACAGACGGAGTGCTGCTATACTCACAACTCATAGAGGCATAAGTACATCCAACATCCACATCCACAACAATCTTTTATTTACCCAACTTTTCATTCACCCCCTGCAATACTGAGTACAAAGTAGTGTTTGTGAATAGACATTGTCGAGTCGTGATGCACTTCTGCAGTTTAGCTAAGGAATCACCAGGCCAGGTGCGCTTTCAACACAACAAATGGGCCTCTATACCATGAGAACGAATGTTTTATGTGACTACTACTGTGAAGCGTGTTCTCGGAGCATTGTGTACTGCTACTGTATCTGTGGGCCTAGTTTTGTTACATGACATTATTAACATAAAATCTGGGTCTCTGTCACAAATCTGGGTCAATTAATTGGGTTTGATTTTAGGTCGCGGAGTGCAGGCCCAGATCTGAAAAACAGGATGTGTAGCTATTCCGCTGGGGGCGACACCTGATAGAAATAAAATAACCACTGTGTTTTGAGATGCATGAGGCTCGGAGAAGGCTTCTGAAAGGAAGATGTAACTGCATTCATACCGCAAGCAACTTGATAAACGAGTTCCAGGAAGTCCATTCTTTATCTACAACCAGAGAAATGTCAGCTGATGTTGACCACAGTTGCCTTGTTTCCTTTTTGCTCAGTGTGGAAATGTTGGCTGCAGCTGAACTTTCAGGCTACTCATTAGCAGACAATCACATATTAGCTTTGCATTATGTCTAGTGTATTAGTGCAATATTATTGGCACTAAAGCTAGAAATCACTGAGCTCCATTTGACTATTGGCCAGTAGCATGACAATGTTAATGCTGGTGGTGTGATTGAGAGCAGTTGGGTTGGTGTTGATGGATCAAAAGCTCGAAACATTAATGTATAAAGGGTTTTATGACCAAATCGCTACTTTATTGTATATTTATTAGTTTAGTTTAGATTATTTCAACAATTGTAAAAGAGGAACCTTATTAAGGATTACACAATATAGTCAAAGACCTATTTCCATTGTGGTCCTTGATAGTAAAAAAGACATGGTAGAAGGGTGAATAGCAGCATAAATTAACATTAATATGACAATTTCAAAGTGAAAATCAATGTGCAAGTATCTTACATATATTTGCTACAGAACAGTCAGTATAAAAATTGTCATAAACAAATAAAAATACTACAATCTAGAATGGAATAAACATTTCAGTAACCTAGTTAAATCTCACTCCTATGCCGCTGCAAATGGGTGACTAATAGCAACAATCAATATTTTAACATAGTAAAATAAGGGCGCCAAAATATCTTAAATCAAATCTTTATACTTCACCCCTACTTACGTCTTTCGAAGTGAGATACAAGTTAGATAAATAGGTGTAAAGCAACAAAGCCCAATTTGGGTTCATTGTTCAAAACCTTAGCCAGAATGACTTACATTTAGTGCAGCAGTAGAATAAGCTTAAATTCCTATATGACTCACAATATAAGCAGACAGTAGTAAAGGATGCAAGGGTCATGGCAACAGACAGTATGTAAGATACACTCCTGTATCCATAGAGTGTCCTTATACAATATACTGTGTATAACACTTAACACTATTCCTTAACCTTTTTTCATGATATGTATGCTTTTGGCTGTGTGTAAGATGGTGCGGTCACAGTGTATCCACCTTCTCAGCAGAATAACTCTGCTTATACCACAGCACTATTGCATGCAAATGAAATGAAAGTTTTATTGCTAATTGCTAACTTTGTTTATGTTGATTATGTCCTCTCTCACTGAACTGATAACAGTTATCTTCCGTTAGAAAAATAATATGGGTTGGAGGAGGAGCGGGAGGTGGCAGAGAAAAGGAAGACAGAATGCCAAGTGTCTTGTGAATGCAAATACTGCACCAACTATAAACGACACGCGGATATAAGTCGAGGGAGAGTTTATCGGCAGCTTATGTCACGCATGGACGGTAATGTGAAAACGCCGTAATTTGAAAAATGTCTGAGACAGGAGCATGGAGTGAAGACAACAGGCTAATAGCTTACATTTAAAGGAAAAGGCATGAAATTGCTCCCTTTCAGACCTAAAAGCTTTTTATAACATTATATAAAGATTACAGCATTTATATAAGGCAGTCATTTTCCGTAAGTGGGGAGAAAATTTGTCACTTTCTATAAATTTGATTGATTGGATTTGATTTTTTATTTATTTATTGATTTATTGATTTATTTTTCATTTTCATGCAGCCTAGGTGCATGAAAGGTGCATGAGCTTAAAAGATACATCCATACATAAAGTCGCAATTAAAGCAAACATATTCTTAAATAAACTCAGCTATCATACATAATAGTATGTTGTTGCTTTATCCCAGGCTTCACAGATTAAGTGACCTTTTCTTAAGCATATTGCAAGTCTCTCATCATCATCTAACCCAAAGAATTTAACAGTAAATGAATTAATTCAGAAATCGATGTCATTTTTCTGTACAGTATGTTTGATGTACTTCACAAGGACTGCAGTTATTATCGTCCGTTTCTCTCTGCTGGTACCTAACCTTTCCATTTATACCCCAGGAGAGCCCTACAGTTACTTTCTCACTGTTTGCTGCAGTCTGGTCATTCCTTGTCCAGTGTGGAGGAGTGGGAAAACAAGAGTGAATCAGCACCTCAGCTGATGAGTCTCAGCGGGGGTGGGGGGGGGGGGACATCATAACCTGATGGGACCCTCTGCCATCCAGCTACCAGAGACTTTCTACCTTACAATACTTCCTCAGCATTACCCCATGCTAGTCGGAAAATATCTGAATCCTGCTCTTATTCATTCTTCCTATTGTTGTGTGCTTTTTTTTTTTTCTGTGTCTCTGCTCTGCAACAAATTTGATGGTTTGTAGATTGCAGACTTGAAGCGGAGGGGTAGAGCTTTGAGGCAGAAAGGATTTTGAAGAGAGAGCATGCCTGGAGTGTGGTGTGATTCATCCGAGGAAATCGTAGCGGCTTTGTGCCAGAGCCTGGCAGATTGGCGTCCCGTTGATCTTTTTTGTCTGATCATATGCAGGGGTGGTGGGAGTAGAGGTGGAGCACAGGGATGGTCCGCTGAAGAGACTTGCTTCACATGCACAGGGGTCATTAGGAACAGCATGGGGATATGGCTCACACAGTAGGCTATGTTGTTCTCCAGTCAGAATCCTGATCAGCTCTCTTCATCTTTTCACTTCTCTCTCCAACTACAGGCCGTGCCATTTCCAGCGGTCCTGTAGAGCTCAACGGGGAGAGCATGGCACAATCACTGCCAGGATTAGGAGTTTGAAATTTATGCCCTTATAGACCTTTTTCACAAACATGGCTGACTCACCTCCGCAGGGTATAGATTGTTTTTCACCATTGCCAGCAATGTTAAGAAGCCAACTGTCTGTCGCCTCTGACTCTGTCTGTGATCGGTTATTTTGTGTTTCAACACAGCGTATCACACATTACAGGTGTTGACATTGACATATCTTTCTGTTTCTGTTCTCAGGCGACTGCAACACTATAAAAACGTGCTTTGATCGAGGGCCACATCGTGCTAACTGGCTAACCAAGGCTAACAGTAAATTACAGTAAACATTTTGTGACCCTCGATCAAATCACTTTTTTTATAGTGGTGCAGTCGTCTGACAACAGAAACAGAAAGATATGCCAATGACAACACCTGTATTGTGTTATATGCTATGTTGAAACACAAAATAAAAGATCACAGACAGAGTCAGAGGTGACAGAAAGTTGGCCTCTTAAGATAGCTGGCAACGGTGAGAATCGATCTATACACTGCTAAGACGAAGTGGAAGTACGTCAGTCATGTTTGTGAAAAGTGTCTATTGTACTGTATGACGGTCCAGCAAATGGCAAGTGTTATGAAAGCAACGGGGCGTCATTGTTTTGTTTTCATTTAGTAGCTGGAGTTTATTACTGATACCATAATAGGCATCTAGTGATGACTCATGGTGTTTGTTTTTTCCCCCCCAAGTAAATCAGTTTTTTGTGGTTGCTGCAGAAGGAAGCACAGATACTGCTTAGTGTCTCTGCGAGAAAGTGAATGAAATGGTTGATGGAAATATTTTAAAGTGACATGACATGAACAAATCATTTTGCTTTGAAGTTTTTTTTATGCCTCTCTGGAAATAACAGATACCCAATTCTTCACATGTGCCTTTTCTGCTGGCGCTTTTGGGCATATTTATCAATAGAATTGGGAGTTGCAATGCCTGATCACAGCTGAATTAGGCAGGTGACATTACATGAAAGCATTAGCATGGGACTTTGAATGAAGGTGTACTCTTAACCGTGACTCTAGGCTAAATATGACCAGTGTGTGGTGACAGTGAAAGGAGACAGTAGGAGTCCCATGCTCTCGCCTTTGCTCCCTGCCACAGACACTACAAATAGAAGGGGGCGAGCGAGTCCTGTTGCTAGGATACGGAGCATGGCTCTTAAAAGGGAGCAAGAAGAAAACAGTGAAGCGAATGATTCTCCCCACAAACAAACCTGGCTTTTCAGGCATTGCAAATATGTCACTGATCAATGACACCATCCGTTCTCAAAATGACGCGTGTCATCGGTCCTGCAGGTGGCGACGGCATTGCCAAGTTCATCTTAGCCAGGAACACCAAATGATCCATAGAAATTAAGGAATTCATTTATCATTCAAAAGGCATGAGCGA